>NC_135312.1:51144453-51450105 GCF_048772815.1 Callospermophilus lateralis | reverse complement strand
AAAATTACATAGTATTCCAGATATTATATTAATAAGTTCTTTAAATATTTCTCTTTTAATATTCTCTCACAACTCAAGAGAGTGTTTTAAACTGGTAATAAGTTGAGATTTTGTTAAATTTTTTCAGTTTTCTTGCATTTTAATGGAATAGCTGATATGCACATTTTCTGCCCCCTTCTCAGCCCTGCCCCCCACGCCCATGAAAACTTTGGGTCTTTTGTGAACAAATTTTTGATACTCAGTAAATTACCTATTTATTGATAAAATACAAGTCAAAATATCTGGGTAACGGTCAAAAGAACAGAAATCTTTTTCTGCACTTTAGAGCTGCCCCACTCACCTGTCTTGGTTAGAAAAGCCCAAACCCATGGCAGAGTGCTTGTCCAGTCTGGCTGCGTTTTCCAGTTTCTAAATCTATTCTGCACTAAATTAAAACTATCCTTTCTTGTAATTTAATCTCATTTATGATTTAGTTTACATTATCCATCTATATATGTTTCATAGACAGATGGAAATCAATTCTTGGACTGAATGCCTCCAAATGTTGGTAATATTTCTTCTGAGCCTCAATATAATTAGTAAGAGCTATACAAAATATAAAATAACCTCAGAGGTTGAGTGCTAGGAATGGTTTAGAGGGCTGAGACAATGAATTTTCTAAGTATCTCCACACAATACAAATGTGTGTATGTGAGTGTGTGTGTGTGTGTGTGTGTGTGTGTTTCCTCCTTTTTCCTTTTTCAACTAACATATATTTCTGTGTGACAGGCTGTGGAATAAGGATGACATCTTCAAACATGCCATTACCAGCATCGTCTTCTACAGAAAGGATTGTCCAAGGAAGAGAGACTGCTATGGAAGGGGAGTGGCCGTGGCAGGCCAGCCTTCAGCTCATAGGGGCAGGCCATCAGTGTGGAGCCAGCCTCATCAGTAACACATGGTTGCTCACAGCAGCTCACTGTTTCCGGAGGTAAGTTCACCAGGCTGTTATGAACATTATTTCCCCAGTCTTCTCTGGCCATTGATTCAATGCATGGGAAGGGCCCAATCTCACTATTTTGTCCTCTGCTCTACTCAACATGTACCTGGCACTGTCCCACAAATGCATCATGCTTGCTCTATGTCCCATCCATGATGCTTGGTTTGAATTATTGGTAGTTCTTACCATGGATTCCCCTGTGTCATCATGATCCGGGTACTATCTTTCCTATGGTATCAGATGATTTTAGTGCAAAGACTAAATACTATACATGTACAAGTTTAATCTCTTCTATATACTCAAAGTCATCTATTTCTGCTCTGTCCTTTCCTCCCAATTAATCCCTCTGACTTCCCTCTGTTAATATTCAGTGTGACTTTAGAAATAATAAAAAAAAATAATAATAAATATCCCCCTTGACACTCTCCATTCTCACTGCATTATCCAAGAAACCCTAGTGGGCTTGTATAATTTGGAGAGGTGGAAGTTGGGCAAGACCTGCTATTTTGTCACACTGCCCTCACAATAGCAAAGACTGGTCATTTATAATCTAGCGGGAGCTATCTCCTTGGGCTTTCACAGTTGTAGCTCTCAAAATTCAGCTGTGTCAGTTCTATACACAGACATACACAGGCACCTTATTACCCCTAGAGATCAGAGAAATAACCATCTTTTCATCCAGAAGTTTTATCCTCAGGATACAGAAAATTTTCCTTTAAAGTCTCAAGATAGAAAGGTTCTGAATAAAGCCCCTTTGCCTGGCCTGAGCCACTATTTGTATACCCTTCTAGAGAATTCTATCCTTGGTGATCCAAGATTGTTTTCATTCTTCTAAGGGTAATAACCCAAATGATTCCAGGATATTTACACCATTTTTTATGTGGTAGACATGTAATGCGAATGACCTAATGAATTTATGGTGATTGTCTGTCACTCCCTCACTGAGAAGAGACTCACTTATATATATATTTATGAGACCCCAAAATAACTAGCAACACGCCTTAGAGGTGAACTTGAATCTCCCTCACTTGTTAAGGCTTTCTGATTTACTCATGTTCTCATAGCCTACTAATCTTTGTGCTTCTCTTTTTGTGAACGTGTCATCCTCTTTAGTTTTTAGTGGATTTCTTTTAAAGTAAACTAAAAAACAAACCAAAACAAACAAACAAAAATCAGAATTCTGGCTTTATAGAATGAATCTTTAAATAATGAAGAATATAAGCTATAATGATTGAAATACTTACTTCAGTAGGTCTCTATATGCTGGCAGACATACATGACAATTGGCTATTGAGCTTGATAAAGTAAAGATTACTGGTGACTTTGAAGAGAGATATTTGGTAGTGTAATTGGAATGGGAAAGGATTTAAGAAAAAATGGATGGAAGATAGGGCGCAGTATGTTTAAAGACCACTTTTAGGAATTTTCTAATGAGAAATATGAAGTTGATGGTAGTTGTGATGAAAATGATGATATTTTTAAATACGGAAGATAAAATTATAGTATAGTTTGCACAGATAATAATAAGCCAAAAAAATTAAAAGGTAAGATTTGTTGTGCTTAACTTTATTTTTTAAACTTTTTGTAGGAATAAGGACCCAAGTCAATGGATTGTGACTTTTGGTACAACTATAACACCACCTGCTGTGATACGAAGTGTGGGGAAAATTATCCTCCATGAAAATTACCATAGAGAAACTAATGAAAATGACATTGCTTTGGCTCAGCTCACAACTCGAGTTGAATTTTCAAATATAGTCCAGAGAGTATGCCTCCCAGATTCATCTATGAAGTTGCCACCTAAAACCAGTGTTTTTGTCACAGGATTTGGTTCCATTGTAGATGATGGTGAGTGGTTTCAATCTAATTTTATGCAGCTATGTCCTGGTATCAATGAATTTCCTTGGTCTGAGTTTCCTTATACCAAAAATACACCAGTTGGACAAGACTGATGTGATCGATCTCTGTGAGAATCTCATGAAAACTGTAGAACCTCCCCTCATTAAAATATACATGTGTAATATTTGCATATATTTTGATATTTTCTATAATATACAAATATGTAAAATGTATAATATTTTGTACACAGTTTTAAGGGTGCCCTGAAAGATCCACCAATATGATACAAAATTGGGTTGTGATTATTATTTTTCTTTGTGTGCACTTACTATATAGAACATAAACTTAAGGAATAACTGAAGTTAAAAAAATAACCTTGTGATTTTGCTCCTAGAAATATATAACATTGCTGTCTCTCATGTCTTGTATACGATTATATTAGAAATACACATTGTTTGTTTGTTTGTTTGTTTGTGTAACAGGACCTACACAAAATAAACTCCGTCAAGCCAGGGTGGAAACCATAGGTACTGATGTGTGTAACAGAAAGGATGTGTATGATGGCCTGGTAACTCCAGGGATGTTGTGTGCTGGATTCATGGAAGGGAAAGTGGATGCATGTAAGGTAAGTCTAAAGTCAAAGCCAAAACTTTAAAGGAAAAGTTTTCATTATATATTTTTAACTCTGGCATATATTTTGCCTGGAAGGAAAAAAAAATGGCATCTACTTCACTAAGAGCTAAGTTTATCTAATATACAAATATTATTGTATTATGTTTAGTGTGTGCTAAGGCAAAAACAAAGAACTTGCTGGGGGCTGGGGATGTGGCTCAAGCAGTAGCGCGCTCACCTGGCATGTGCGGGGCGCTGGGTTTGATCCTCAGCACCACATAAAAAAAATAATAATAAAATAAAGATGGTGTGTCTGCCGAAAACTAAAAAAAATATATATTAAAAAAAGAACTTACTGCATGTTATTTCATTTAATATAATGAGACATAAGCAGTACTATAATTATTCCTATCTAACAAATTAGGAAATTAAAGGCTTGCTCCATATTTCTGTTCACACAATTACTTTTATGATCTATTGTTGCTTTCTCAAAGTCATAAACAAAAGACAAGGAAACCTCTTCTCTGAAGGGCATATCACTCATGTCTTCATAACCTGTCAAATATGTTATCATCCCCCAACATCTAAGACACTCCCCTTTGTCCCTCTCACACACTGTAAACTTTGTCAACTAAAACAGGTTTTCTCTCAACCTCAAACTCTGCAGTATCAATACTGACCCATTTAAATGGTGGACTCTTAGTTCCTACATTTCCTTTCTAGTGATTGAGGCTTTTCCTCAGTCACCTTAGACCCTATTCTTTTTTTTTTTTTTTTAGGGATTTAAATCTTCTTGTTTTAATTAGTTACATATGACAGTAGAATGCATTTGTGCACTTCGATATATCATACATAGAAGGGATATAATTTCTCATTTTTCTGAGTGTACATGTTGCAGAATCATATTGGTCATGTAATCACATATATACATAAAGTAATAATGTCTGTTTTATTTCTATCCCCACATCCCCTCCCCTTCCCTCCATCACTACCTAATCTAAGGTAACACTATTCTTCCCTAGTGCCCCCTGCCTTATTGTGAATTAGCAACCACATATTAGAGAAAACATTCAGCCTTTGGTTTTATGGTACTGTCTTATTTCAAACTTAGCATGATATTCTCCAACTCCAACCATACTGGCAAATGCCATAATTTCTTTCTTCTTTAAAGCTGACTAATATTCCATTGAGTATATATACCACATTTTCTTTAACCATTCATCTATTGAGGAACACCTAGGCTTGTTTCATAGTCTAGCTATTGTGAAGTGAGCTTCTATAAACATTGACGTGGCTATGTCAATATGATGATTTTAAGACCTTTGGGTATAAACCAAGTAATGGGATAGTTGGGTCAAATGGTGGTTCCATTCCCAATATTCTGAGGAATCTCCTTACTGCTTTCCATAGTGGTTCCACCAATTTACAGTTCCACCAGCAACACATGGGTGTCCCTTTTTCCCCACATCCTTGCCAACATTTATTGTTGTCTGTATTCTTGATGATTGCCATTCAGACAGGGATGAGATGCAATCTTAGAATAGTTTTGATTTGCATTTCTCTAATTGCTAGAGATGTTGAACACTTTTTTTCATATATTTGTTGATCAGTTGTATTTCTTCTTCTGTGAAGTGTCTGTTCAGTTCCTTAGCCCATTTATTGATTGGGTTATTTGTTGTTGTTATTTATTTATTTATTTATTTTGGTGTTAAGTTTTTTGAGTTCTTTATATATCCTGGAGATTAATGCTTTATTAGAGGTGCATGTGGTAAAGATTTCTCCCAATATGTAGGTTCTCTTCTCACGTTATTAATTGTCTCCTTTGCTGAGAAAAAGCTTTTTAATTTGAATCCATTACATTTATTGATTCTTGATTTTACTTCTTGTGCTTTAGGAGTCTTGTTAAGGAAGTCAGATCCTAGGCCAATGTGGTAAAGATTTGGGCCTATTTTTTCTTCTATTAGGTACAGGGTCTCTGTTCTAGTGCCTAAGTCTTTGATCCACTTAGAGTTGATTTTTATGTAGGGTGAGAGATAGGGTTTAATTTCATTTTGCTACATATGGATTTCCAGTTTTGCCAGCACCATTTGTTGAACAGGCTATCTTTTCTCCATGAATGCTTTGGCCACCCTTATCTAATATGAGATAACCATATTAATGTGGGTTTGTTTCTGTATCCTCTATTCTGTACCATTGGTCAATGAGTCTATTTTGGTGCCAATACCATGCTGTTTTTGTTATGATAGTTCTGTAGTATAGTTTAAGTTCTGGTATCCTGATGCTGCCTGCTTCACTTTTCTTGCTAAAGATTGTTTTATCTATTCTGGGTCTCTTATTTTTCCAAAGAGATTTCATGACTGCTTTTTCTAGTTCTATAAAGAATGTCATTGGGGTTTTAATACAAATTGCATTAAATCTATATAATGCTTTTGGTAGTATGGCCATTTTGACAATATTAATTTTGCCTATCCAGGAGCACAGAAGATCTTTCCATCTTCTGAGGTTTTCTTCAATTTCTTTCTTTAGGGTTCTGTAGTTTTCATTATAGAGGTCTTTCATTTCTTTTGTTAGCTTGATTCCCAGGTGTTGTCTTTTTTTTTTTTTTTTTGAGACTATTGTGAATTATATATTGGGCCTTGTTATCATAAACATTTTCATCTTCAAAGGCACAAATTCCCATCTTCTATTTGACTAGCAAACCTGTATTTCCCCTCTGCCCACTATCTTTCAGTTGTTCCTGGTTCCTTATATACAATCTGGAGGAAAGAGCTACCTCTTCCATGCTTTTTTGGTGTTCTTTGGCAATGGCAGTTCACTATTTATTCTCACCTGGACTTCTTTTTGGGCCAGTAGTTAGTGATTCCACTCAACTAGTATTGTGTTCGCTAGTTGTAATGGGATGTTACCTATGCTCTGTGGTCAAGTAGAACTGCTAGCTGTGCTCTGTTGTCTAGTGAGACCATTGGCTGGACTCTGTATTAAAGCTGAACTATTATTTTCGCTCTGTAATTGCTCTATTTGGGCAGTGTTATAGGTTGACTTTCCTGGCTAACCTGTTCTGCAGTTGGATATCTATAGTTGGGCAGGGCCATGTTCTTGGCTCAGAGGCTGGGAAAGAGCTCTGAGATCATTACTAAATCTTGTGAGCATAGGTGAAGAAAAGCCAGAGGCTATGTTACACAGATATATATGAACATGGGGTTGTCTCCTGTCCTACTGTAGACTTAAGCAGAGTACCAAGGCTTGATAGCATAGTATTTCAGGTGATAGGCTTGGGCAAGGTCAGATGCTTTCCTCAGCAGACATTCATTGACCTGGTCTTGACTTCTGCCTTGACAAGGACTTTTGGAGACATTCAGGGTTTGGATGTGTTAATGCTTAGCAGTTGGGTATGGGTGGGGTCAAATGTTCACTCAGTAGATATTCACCAACATATTTCTGCCTGAAAGTTGGTGGAAGAGTTAAGGAGAGCACCAGAACACTGGCTGGGGAATCTAGCCAGGGTCTCAAGTCTGGGAGACCCATTTACCATGTTTTCTGCAGCTTGATGCTATTGGCTATGCTCTGGTAGTGGTGGTATGCCCCCCACCCCACCCTATGACCAGAATACTGAGTCACCAGGATTAGCCCTATGGTCACTGTGAGCACCACTCAAGTCCTTTTGTTTCTAACTTACCTCAGTTAGTCTAGCTTTGCTGATACCTCCAAAGTTCCAATGGGGTGGGACATGAGAGGGTCTCTTATGTTGGGACCCAGAATAGTGGGGAAGCAAATGCCTGTTTCCACCTCTTTCCTCCCACTACAAAAACAGGGTCCTATAGAATCCCCTGTGTGTGGTGCTATGCTGGCTTTCAGGAAGGCCAACATGGCCAAAATGCAAATGCTCCTGTTATACTTCTTGTATGGCTGTCCTCAGTTCTGTGGTCCAAAAGGGTATTTCAGTCTTATTCTCAAACTGTTGATATTCATGAGAAAATTCTCATGTAGATAGTTGCTGGCGGAATTTCTGAGGGATGGGGAGTTGAGCAGGAAAATTCTTATTCCATCTTGCTGACATCACTCCTACCTCTTATTTTAAAAAACAAAAACAACAAAAAACTTGTCCATATATTCCAAGTTTATTGTTGCTCCTTCTCTCTCTCTGTGAGTGTGTGTGTGTGTGTGTGTGTATGTGTGTCTGTCTGTCTGTTTGTGTATCTGTCTGTCTTCTCTCTGTGTTCCTTGACCTGCACCCAAGCAGTTAATTGCTCCTGAAAAAAAAAATAACCTCACAGAGAACCTTAGTTTCACTAGAGATTCCAGATAACAAAAGCTGATGGTTCTGTTCTGTTTCATGTTTGTTGTCGTCTGCTTTCTTGTTTTGTCCCCCCCACCACCACCACTCAATCTACCATTGTCTGAAATTTCATTAA
The DNA here is from genome assembly GCF_048772815.1 of Callospermophilus lateralis. NCBI lineage: Eukaryota > Metazoa > Chordata > Mammalia > Rodentia > Sciuridae > Callospermophilus > Callospermophilus lateralis. The sequence goes on along the minus strand of NC_135312.1, from coordinate 51,442,263 downwards.
TTTTCCACTTTTTCCTACCCCTTACTTGCAGCAAATGGCTGTTTTCCAATTTTTGAAGAAACCATAAGAGGGGAATTTCCCCCATTCCCAGAACCAAGCATGCAGCCCTTTGCTTGGACGCACTGCTTCCACTTTCAGCTTAGATCTCAACAGAGTAGCTATCTCTTCTCTAAAGTTCTCTGCTTATGTTCTCACTGGCCATTTGGGGAAGATTACACTAGCAATTACTTCCTTTTTATGTTTATAATCAACGCTTATCTTACACTAGATCCTTCTTTACTCAGATGCTTTAAAGTAGGGGGGAAAATCTCTTTCTTGACTGAGATGCTTCCAGATAGCATCCTCTCTTGTTGCTTTATTTGGGGAGAAATATTTGGGAAAAATTTGACACTAATTTTCTTCACACCAAATAATTTTTTAAACTATTTCAATATGATTTTTGCCTTTTTACATCAGCAAAGTAGCTCTTTCTAAACTTTCCAGTGACACACCAATGGCATTCATGTTTTTAAAATATTTATGATCCTATTCTTTCTGGGTTTAGTAGCAATATTTTATGATGTTCATCACTCCCTTTTCTTCGAACAATATCTTCCCTGGTTTGTAATTATTTTCAGCCCAGCTTTCCTATTCCATATCCAGTTGATGATCTAATCCTATTCATTTTACCTTCTTCAATATATCTCCATCACTATCTTTCCATGGCCTTCCTCCCCTCTTTCTGCCTTCCTTTTTCTATCCTCAATAGACGATATCAGCCATCCTGTTAATTACCCCATTTTCATTCTTAAGTTCCTCAAGTGCATTAATCAAACGAAAGCCAGCTTGATTTCTAACAAGATGCAAATCTGATCATATCAAACCCCTCCTTAAAATACTTCAGTGGCTTTCTTTTTTATCTTAAAATACAAAACAAAACAAAGAAACACGCCTACACAAGACCCACGGGGCTCTGCATGGACTCATCACCCCCTATCTCATCACATACAACTGGCCTGCCTTGTTCTCCTCTTTCCACACCCCACCCCAGCTACATGTAGGCCCTTGAACATTCCAGGATTCTTTATGCACAGAATATTTGCAATACTGTTCTCTCTGCCTGGAATGCATTTCATCTCCATTTTCTTTTTCATGGTCAACCTCACTTCCTTCAGAAATCAGCTCAGTTACACTTCATGGGGGAAAACTTTCCTTTCTCGCCCATCAGTCACATTCCCCTATTGTAATATTTCCATAGCACATACCACAGTTTTAATTTTGCATTTTTGTTAACACTGTATTCCAAACATCCCTAAAAATTGCTGGGACACATAATAGGAACTCAGTAAACCGTTGGGATAAGAATAAATGAAAGAGTAAGTGGCAAAGGTTCAGAAAGGTAAAGTATTTTACCCAAGATTACATAGTCAGTAATTAATGGAACTGGACCTAAAACTCAGGCAGTTCAACTACTAAGTTCATATTTTTAACCTCTATGTGTATATCTGTTTATTTATTTAATTTTCCCTGTTCCAAACAGATTTAAAGGAACATCTATAAAATTCTACAAGAAAACATGCATTAGAAAGAGTTCATTAAAAGAAAAGGAGACCAAGAATAGGTCTATAAAGTAGTCAAGCTAACAATATTCAAGAGAAATCATTGAAATTTTCAACCACAAATAATAATTTTACATTTAGCATTTTTATGAACAAAATGTTACTAAATCAAACTAATAAAAAAAATCCAGATGTTGGGGTTGTGACTCTGCAGAGAGCACTCGCCTAGCATGTGCGGGGCACTGGGTTCAATCCTCAGCACCACATAAAAAAATAAAATAAAGGTATTGTGCCAGCTACAACTAAAATAAAATATTTTTTTTAAAAAAAATTCAAATATTATAGACCAGATATAATGTAACCATTCCATGTAAAATTTTAGCACAAATTGAAAGAAACATTATATAGTCTATGTATAGTCTGGCTGTGTGTTTTATGAACCAATTTTTTTTATTTCCCCTGTGGAAAAGGAGATGATTACAATAATCATCCTACTGACTTAAATTGGAATTAACAATTTCAAATATGTATTTGCTTTTATTCCAGGGAGACTCTGGTGGACCTCTGGTTTATGATAATCGTGACATTTGGTACATTGTTGGTATAGTAAGTTGGGGACAATCATGTGCTCTTCCCAAAAAACCTGGTGTCTACACAAGAGTGACTAAGTATCGAGACTGGATTGCCTCAAAGACTGGGATCTAGCATGGATGTTCCATGAGTTACACTGACGGCAAGTAGAACTGAAACATCGACATCTGTATATTATCATTTAGACTCATGTGGTTTGAATCAGTGCTTTTGCTACATGGCAAGAAACTCTTGAGACCTGAACCAATCTAATATTATGAGGTGGATCTTATGAATTTTTGAACAAACTCTACCTCGAAGGAAGAAGACAACACACATGACAGTTAGCACTGATTCCTCACTCACCTGGGAAACTGTGATAGTTCTTAATGTGATAAATACTTACAAGTGGTGTAATTCCTTGATGGAAGATGGGGATCATCATTTTTCACAGGATATGCTGCCAGGCTGTCACAATCTTACCTTACTAATACCTGAAGCATCAGGGATTCTTCTAGCAAAAAGTCAAACAGCAGTCTTTCCTGAAGATTCAGAGCTTCAACATTCTACACTGGACATTTCATGGCTGGAATGGAGGAGCATGGGATCTGCAATATAACTTGAACTTTAACCTGGGTTTATATATAGCAGTACAGAGCATTATCATGTATCTGAACTTGCCATTAACACTGCACTAGGCACTCAAGGACTAGCTTCCAGAAGCATGTTGTGTTGTTAAGAAGCATTTCTTATTTATTCTTCAATGATATCTTGCCATCTATACAGAGTCAGAGTCAGCCCAAAATGAAGAAGACTCTTGGGAACAATTTTCCATGAGTACAAGGAAGATATAAAGAAGGGGACAAAGATTAGCAGAGTTGGTTTTGAATGATTATTTGTGGAAAAAACACTCTAAATATTTGATGGAATGAGCCATCCACTTATTTGTTTAGTGATATCTACATCAGCATATGATATCTGGTGCTTTTTTAAGTCAGCAGCTCAGCTTTCCAACAGATCAGATGTGTATCAGAACGTAGGTTGTAGAACTGATTTGTATGAAGTACTTATAAGGACAGTGCCTGGCATACACTAAGCACTAAATAAAGGGAAACAAACGCCTCAGCAAGCTTTAGATAAATGAATTCAAATCTGTCAAATAACTGAATGACCTTAGGGCTTAAATATAGCTCAAAGCCTAGTGATGGGTATAGTCATTCAGAGCACAGACTCTTTGAAACAGGGCTGCGGAGTTTGAACCTTGTCTCTGTCACATTTGAACTATTTCCTTCAGCAAATTACTTAACATCTCTATTCATTAGCTCTTTCATCTCTAATTGGGACTGAAAAAAAGGAATACCTCATATGGTTGTTTATGAGGACTAAATGCATTAACTTAAGTAGAACACTTGCATTGGGGTCTACACATAGTAAGCTCTCAAAATGGATGATTACTGTTAATCATTATTAATATGCTTTGGCCCTAATAAAACTTACTATACTTTTTAAAAATTGCCCTTTGCTTCTTTAAAGTGATGCAATCAATTTCAAATTACTTTAAATTACATTATAAAAACATCAGCTGAAGTACTATGCTAGATTACCAAAATCACTTTTATATTCCTTAATTTATTTCAAACTATGTCTACTTATAGACAAACACTCAGGATGACCATCTGGGGCCATGGTTGTGGCTACAGAAGTGCATATGTATTCATTCCCAGCCTTCAAATGTGAGACAAGATTTTTTGCTCTTATTTATCAGAGAAAACTTGGCCCATCCAGTTCTTTAATGATCAAAAGTTTTGTTTTATTTTGCTAGTTCATATGTATATGTACTTTTCTGTAATATGTGTAAATAAGATAAACATAACTAAAGAAAATCTCCTAGTTGTTATTGTTTGTAAGACCATAAGCACAGAGGGTTCATGCATACATGCACACTTCACTTTTTAAAAGGAAAGTTATCAACTTTCTGATATGATGACTAGTAACATGTAAATATTATCAGAATAACCAGAGTAAAAACTTAAATTCTTATACTTCCTTAATTCTAAGTTCCTATACTCTGCAAATAGCACAAAAACATCTAAAGCTTTAAAAAGAACATTTGGCATAATAAAGAAGTGCTTGATTGATCTTAGACATTTTTTATATTAAAGGTAATCACCTCTTCTGGTACATAGAAGAAAGCAAACCTGCCTCAAAAAAAAATTGCTTTCTTCCATCTAAGTTCTGAAATAATGGATGTGTAACATTGCACAATTTTATTTATATTTCACAAGACTGTGATAACTTTTGTGCATATATATCTGTGAAACTGTATACTTATTTAAATATTTCTATGCTTAATTAAAATCAATTTGATGACATTCACAAATGAGAAGAATAAATACAAAAGATCATATGGAAAGCTGAGCAATGAAAAAATGGAATTTTTAAAGGAGAATTTATGTGTCATCTTTCGAGTTTGGTATTTGACCTACTGAATGGTGTTATAGGAATTATGCAGTGTCTTTTACCTCATGTTTTCCTTCTGCCAAGTGGGACATTAAGCTATCTACCTCATGGCATTGTTGTGAGGCTTTCCTGCTGAGTGATAAAGATAAAAGTCAAAGAATATTTAAGACTTGCTTAAAAATGCAAAGTATATTATTGTAAACTGATATCAATATAGCTGATGCTGAAAATGCATTAAGATTATAAATAAGTTTGATTTTTTTTACAGTGTTGGCATTTTAATGCTTTGTGAATTTCACAAAAATATTTGTGGTTAAAAACAAACAAACAAACAAAACATTAAAGTTTGCCTCCTGTGTGGTGATGTTATATTAACATTCACATTTTCTCATAGAAAAAAGCCTGTAATTTGTCAAACTCATTTTAAAAGACAGATCAAAACAATGATCTGACAGTAAATAATGCAAAATCTACTCCCTAAAAATCTTCACAGAATTTTGTGCAGCATGGGTACTAAAGAGTTAGTTTACATTTTAAAACCTAGAAGAAGCTAGTTTATAACCTAGAAGCTAGAAGCTAGAAGATTGAACCAAAATTTTTGCTAATGGTTAACTATCTCTCAGTGACATTTTCACAACCCAACAGTAACAACAAAAAATATATTAATGGGAATCTGCCCTTTCAACTGAACAAATTTGTTAATATTTTTATTTGTTTGTTAATCTATTTGTTTGATAGAGAATGTGTGGGAGACATTTGTTCATGCAATTGTGAAAATAAAAAATAAACTCATCATAAATGATTGAAATTAATGCTGAGCTCATAGTTACTAGTACTGGGAGAAACTTAAGTGATTATTTACATCAACCTCTTATTTTGAGTAGTGTGATGTCAAGACCAAATGAATTTCTTCAAGTTTGTACAGTAGGCTATTGCCAGTGTAGGAACAAAATCTAGAAGTTCTTGTTATCCAGTCGTATCTTCTTCCATATGTTATAACCTGAGTTATGCAGGCTCAGTAGGCAGGGACATTATGATCCTAGAAGTTACTGAAATTAATGAACAGTGCCAAACCATTGCTTCTTTACTCCCCCCAGTACCCCCACGGCCACCGCTCCGCAAAAAACAAACAAACAAACAAAAAAAGGTGAGATAAGCTAAATGTGCCAAAGTACATTGGGGATCAAACCACAAGTCTTATACTTTAGATAACAACCTACTTTTTATACCTATACCTACGGAAATGAAGGATGGTTTTGTGTAGGCAATACTGCTCAGCTAATTAAACTGGCAAGTTATAATACTCCATGGTAAATTTATCCTCCAAATTCATACCTCAGTCATTCCTTTTCTCATTGTCTACACTAAGCTTTATAATTATGAAGTAATGTAAAACCTTGATATGCTACAAATAAAAAAATCCATATCATATTTTAAAATGAAGAGCAGTAAAAGATTTGAACTTTTTTAAAATGACAAATGTAAACTGCTCATGTTCTTTGTAATGATTCATTAGAAAACCTGTTTTGCCAAGAAAACTATAGAAACTCAAAATATGTAGAAAAAATTTTAAAAGTTTTAACTAAGCTGCTTTCATAAATGCTTATAATGAACACTCTTTTATAGGTTTTGATATTTTCCTATCCTTAAAGTTAAGTCATCTGATTTTTGACAAAGGTACCAAAAATGCATGCTGGAAAAAAGATGGCCTTTTTGACAAATAGTGCTGGGAAAACAGGATATCCACATTTATGAGACTGAAACTAGATCCCTATTTCTAACTCTGTACTGAAGTCAACTAAAAATGGATCAAAGACTTAGGTATAAAACCAGAAATGGCGCACTCCTTAGAAAAAATCATAGGGGGGAAACTCCAACATAGAGGCACAGGCAATGACTTCCTAAATAGGACTCCTTTAGTTCAAGAAACAAAACGATGAATTGATAAATGGGATAGTATCTAATTTAAAACCTTCTTCACAGCAAAGGAAATAATTGTGAAGAGATCTTTGCCAGCTCCTCTTCTGACAAAACATTAATATTCAGAATATGGAAAGAACCAAAAAGAAAAAAAAAAAAAGTAAAACAAACTAAAACATCAAAAACCCATATAAAACTGATTAAAACAAATTTTAAAATTTTTTTTAAAATACCAATTAACCCATTTGATAAACGATTGTGTGAACTATGCAGACACTTCTCTAAAGAATTGTAAATGGCCAACAATTATATGAAAAAATATGTTTAATATCTTCAGCATTAGGGAAATGAAGTAAAAAACCACATTGAGATTCTATCTCACTACAGAATGGCAATCATGCAAGGAAACATCAAACTCTCATAGACTATGAAAATGTAAATTAATACAACCACTATGGAAGTTAGTACAGAGTTTCCTCAAAAAAACTAGAAATGGAACTACCATATGATCCAGCTATAAGCACTCCTTGGTATTTATTCAAAAGTATAAAAGTCTGTATATTTTAGAGACACATGCAAACCAATGTTTATAGCAGGACAATGCAGAATAACCACATTATGGAATCAGTTTAGGTATCCATCAACAGCTGAATGCATAAAGAAAATGCGGCATAAACACAAGAGAGTTTTATTCAGCCATAAAGAAAAAATGAAATAATGCCATTTGTAGGAAAATAAATGAAAATTGAGAGAATAATATTAAACAAAATAAGCCAGACTCAAAAATTTAAGTGTATGTTTTCTTTCGTATGTGGAAGCTAGACGGAATAAAAGAAAACAGGAATGTCATGAAAATAGAAAGGAAACCATGAAGTAGATTACATAGATAAAAAATAGGGAGAATAGGAGAGAGGGGAGGTATTTAGGAGTAAACTAATCAAATTATATGCAGGTATAACTATGCCACAATGACACAAACTATTCTGTATAATTATCATGCACCAATAAAACAAATAAAAAGGAAAATCAGATTTCAAATGGGTTTTAAAAATTTTTAACTATAACCAATAAGAAATGTGGAACATATAGTTATATCACAAAATTTAACAGGAATAATATACTATTGCTCCCAACTATCTTCATCATGGTACCTCATGATGTTGTGAGGATTTTTTGTTGAATCATAAAGTGCAAAACTCAGAAAATGTTTAATGCCTACTCAAAAATGCTAAGTATGCTATTATGAACTGATAATTAGCACAAGTGATACTGCACCAGTATTAATATTGTAAAGAAGTTTTATACAATATTTTTATTAATAGCATGGTTTTGTGTATTCACAAATACTGTATTTTTTGAAATTATATTTAACATTTTTTATGAAAAAAAATATATCATATATATATTATATATATAATATATATATAAAATATATTATAGCTTATATATTATAATAATATATGGTGGTTGATATTGAAAAAAACAAGTCAAATGAAATTGTTAACTTGATAGCTTTAAGAATTAAGAATAAATATAATTAAGAATAAATATAATTCAACTTCATTTTACTTAAAGCACATTTTACTATAGCATGTCCATAGTTGATCTACTTGGAACATTTTTGTGGTATTATGTAGCTGATAGTGGAAAATTCCAAAAGCATTCTGGAGTCAGCAAAGTAATATTTTAGTCTATACTCTCAGATATTGAAGATTCATTAACTGAAATCACATATCCATATCCATGAAAATAATGAATATGTTAACCAGATATCATAGCTTCCCTGTTAAGTTCTATTTTTATACATTTTGTTCTACTGTCAGTATCTGTGTTCCCCACTGTTATTTAAAAATGCAGTCTTGAAGATAAAGAGATTATTCCATTTGATTGCTTTCTCTTCCCATCCCCAAACCCAGGTAGTTTCCATTGTAGATATTTAGATGCCTCCTTCTAAATATTTCTAGGAGAAATTTCATAAACATGTAGAATTACCAACTTAATGATTTTAATAACAATCTTTAATCTGTATTCCAAATAAGTAACTTTTGTAAAACTTCAAACATCTATCTTTCTGTTTAGGTCTAAGTGGAGATTGCTGAATCTTGGATTTTTTTTTAATCCATGAGTATTTTACCCTACAAATGTTAATACTTAAGGAAAGAGGGTTAGAAGTTTGAATGAACAGCAGAGATACACTTGAGAAAAAAGGGAAATTTAAAAGTGAAGAGAAGAAATAAACAGAATTTGAGAATAAAAAAGAAGCTATTGGGAAGAAAAATGCTCAGACCCAGTATTGTGATGAAATATTTTATAGAAAAAAATAAATGGGCTTCAAAATAAAGGTTATTTTTTAAGAAGGAAAGTACAGCAATTATTTGTTTATCACTTTTTAAAAAAAATAGTGTTATAACAAATATTAGCTGGGGGGGCAGAGAGCACACAATTGTATCAACTTAATACTATTTTTAGTTTTTATTTTCTAATCCTCACATATAGCATACATATTTTACAAATTGATATAATAGCATGTTGTCTTCATTGCCTGTTATTCAAATGTCCCTATATATTCAACCTCTTTACAGATGCTCCCTCATTATCTTACTAAATTTTGGGCATCATTTTCTAAAACATTACTTTGTTTTAGCTCTCAAGTGATTTTTCTTTCTTCCTGGATTGAATACAAAATCAGAATTATTCCAAGTCCCAATAAAAACTTCCAAATACTTATATAATCTTCTGAAAAAATTTTTCTGTACAATGGTATAAAAATATATTTCTTTGAGGCTCATGCCTCAAGCCATACCACATATTGTCCTTCCAAATTATTTCCAATCTCTAATCACTACTGACATTTAAGGCACTAGGCATCTGGCTCAAAATAGATCTCTATACCCAACTCCAATCTTCATTGTGGTAAATTTCAACTTCCAATTGGATGGCCCACACTTACCCTTAATTCTTTGAGTTCATAAATCCAAATGAAGTTAGTTTCTATTCTGCTCTAGAAATCTAATTTTCTAATTTACTAAATTTCCTAGGTCCCCATATTCTCATCGTATGTTTATCTCCTAAAGGCCACCCTCCCCTGAATGTAAACTTGTTGGACTTCATTGCATATAGCATAAACAGCTTTGCCATAATTATCATTTTTCAATTCCCTGATCCTTAGTTTGCAGCCTACCAATCCAGCAAACTCCCAGTCCTATCAATCCCAGAACTCAGTGGCTCTTTTATGCCTGAAATTAGTGAACAGATTTTTTTAAAAAAAAATTCATTCATTCAACCATATGTATTAAAACCAGTTATAAATTTGGAAATTTATAATACCTGTTATAAATTTAAATAAGCTAATTTAAATTAGCTGTTGGTAAAATGGTAAAATGGCACCTGACAATTCTTTACATTTTCTTTTGGAAACACATGCTTCCATTCTTCTCTTACTACAACTATTGTTCCAAGAAGTCAACATTTCCCCACCATCAGTACTCAGGCCAGGCTTTCCCTCTTCTCTTTGGTTCTAATTATGTTGAGGGGGGAAAAGGGAGGAAAGAAGAGATTTTCCAAAACTCCCCTGGTCTCACTTTTACACTAATAAATGTTTGTATTTTTTTGCTCCTTCTTTTCTGTATCACCAAAGTGCTTTTTCTGAGTTAACCAGAATCTCCATTTTACTATTACCTCTTTCTCTTCTGGCTTAGATCTTGGTTCATTGTTTGCCCCTCTCTCCAGGGTTTTCATCCTTCTTTTCATCCCCCAATTCCATCTAAAAAGGCTATAAACAATAGTAAAAGCTGGAGAAGAGGTGGGGAAAAAAACACTTTTACACTGATGGTGGAGTGTAAATTAGTATGACAATATGGAGATCAGTATGGAAGTTCATAAAAAAAATGAGGAATGGAACCACTATGTGACCTAGCTATACCGTGCCTCAATATTCATTCCAAAGAATAGTCAGCAAACTGCAATGATAGGTGCATACCCATGTTTATAGCGGCAAAATTCACAATATCCCAGTAATAGAAACAAGCTAGGTGTTTCTCAATAGATGAATAGAGAAAAAAATGGCATATATACACCATGGAGTTTTATTCAAAAATGAAGAATAAAATTATATCCTTCAATGGAATAAGGATAGAAAAGAAGAACATTATGCTAAGTGAGATAAGCCAGACTCAGAAAGTCAGGTGTTATGTGTTTTCTCTACATGCAAAAGCTAGAGAGAAAAGAAAAGAAAAAAAAAACTCATGAAAATAGAAGAGAGACCAGTAGAGTAGTAGAAGAAAATTGGGGAAATAGGAAGAGAGAAAAACTGAAGACATGGGGGAAATAAACAGACAAAATTATACTATGTACACATATGAATATATCATAGTACATCCCACTATGATGTATAATAATGCCCTAATAAAATTACTAAAAAAAATTAAATGAAAATAGAAAGGCTATAAAAATTTTCAAAAATTTTCTATCATAGTAAACAAAGAAAGAAAGAAGAAATGAAGGAAAGAAGGGGAAAATGAAAGGAGGAAAGAGGAAGGAGAGTCCAGAGAAGGGAAAATAATCAGTGGTGAGGATGAGAGTGAATCTGGATGAGCAGCCACCTGATCCTTTGATTTCAGCAACCAGTGAGGCTAACAGACCCTACTCCTAATATCCCCAACTACATAGGCCCTTCCCATGTCTGATCCATACCTTAAAACTCTGTGACAGGCTCTATTTTAATTTTAAAACAGTTAAATCTGATAGACACTGGGTAACAAACATCTGTAGCTCTTCTATCTCCTACTGGTGGGGATCTAATACTGGGTAAAACGCTATAAAATATTTGTTTCCTGTTTAATTTTATGCATGTTTGTGCCAGCTGTGTATTATATATTGTGTCTGCATACGTGCTTGTGTGTATATATTGTGTACATGGTACCAAAATTGGCTTATAGATACATGGGTGCTCAAAAATGTTAAAATAAAGAATGCCTTTCAATTCACATGACTTAAATTGGTCAAAAAAATCAAGAGTAAAGATGTATTTAATGTTACCAACTCACACATTTTTCTAGGTGGTCAACCAATCAAGAGGGCATTAATTTCTATAAAATATTTATAGTGAATGTCCATTGCTCTTAGGAAATTATTTTTTTCTTTTTTTATTATTAGTTGTTCAAAACATTACAAAGCTCTTGACATATCATATTTCATACATTTGATTAAAGCAGATTATTAACTCCCATTTTTACCCCGTATACATATTGCAGATTCACATCGGTTCCACATCCACTTTTTTCCATATTGCCGTGCTAGTGTCTGTTGTATTCTGCTGCCCTTCCTATCCTCTACTATCCCCCTTCCCCTCCCCTCCCCTCCCCTCCCATCTTCTCTCTCTACCCCATCTACTGTACTTCATTTCTCTCTCTTGTTTTTTTCCCCTTTCCCCTCACATCCTCTTATATGTAATTTTGTACAACAATGAGGGTCTCCTTCCTTTACCATGCAATTTCCCTTCTCTCTCTCTTTCCCTCCCCCCTCTCTACCGTGTTTAATGGTGATCTTCTTCTCATGCTCTTCCTCCCTATTCTGTTCTTAGTTGCTCTCCTTATATCAAAGATGACATTTGGCATTTGTTTTTTAGGGATTGGCTAGCTTCACTTAGCATAATTTGCTCTAGTGCCATCCATTTCCCTGCAAATTCCATGATTTTGTCATTTTTTAGTGCAGAGTAATACTCCATTGTGTATAAATGCACATTTTTTTTATCCATTCATCTATTGAAGGGCATCTAGGTTGGTTCCACAGTCTAGCTATTGTGAATTGTGCTGCTATGAACATCTATGTAGCAGTATTCCTACAGTACGCTCTTTTAAGGTCTTCAGGGAATAGTCTGAGAAGGACAATAGCTGGGTCAAATGGTGGTTCCATTCCCAGCTTTCCCAGGAATCTCCATACTGCTTTCCAAATTGGCAGCACCAATTTGCAGTCCCACCAGCAATGTACAAGTGTACCCTTTTCCCCACATCCTCACCAGCACTTGTTATTGTTTGACTTCATAATGGCTGCCAATCTTACTGGAGTGAGATGGTATCTTAGGGTGGTTTTGATTTGCATTTCTCTGACTGCTAGAGATGGTGAGCATTTTTTCATGTACTTGTTGATTGATTGTATGTCCTCCTCTGAGAAGTGTCTGTTCAGGTCCTTGGCCCATTTGTTGATTGGGTTATTTGTTATCTTATTGTTTAATTCTTTGAGTTCTTTGTATACTCTGGATATTAGGGCTCTTTCTGAAGTGTGAGGAGTAAAAATTTGTTGCCAGGATGTAGGTTTCCTATTTATCTCTCTTGATAAAGGGGCTAAAAGCATGCAATGGAGGAAGGATAGCATCTTCAACAAATGGTGCTGGGAAAACTGGAAATCCATATGCAACAAAATGAAACTACAATACAGATAGAATATTATATTGACTCCCACTACTAATATTAACTGAAATTAAACAGAAGGGAGGACTGTAAATTATAAATATTAATATTAAAACCCATTACTCTCCTTCAAAACTGTCAAAACTGTCCTGCTACGCATAAAAAAAAAATAGAGACCAAAGGCAAGGAATTAAAAGGGCTGAGGAGAAAGCAGCCAATATTTTGACCCTCACACTAATTCATTTCAATTTGAGTTTTGTGCAGGTGTGAGAGAAGGGTCTGATTTCATTTTTTACATATAGATATCCTGTTTTCTAGGCACCATTTGTTTTAAAGCTTATCTTTTCTACAAGATGTATTTTTGGAACCTTAGTCAAATATCAGATGGCTATAAATATATAGATTTGTCTCTGTGTCTTCTATTATATTTCATTGGTATTCATGTCTCTTTTGATGCCTATACCATGCTGTTTTGTCACTATAACTCTGTAGTATAATTTCAGATCATTTATTATGATGCCTCTGCTTCACTTTTTTGCTTAGTGTTGCTTTGGCTCTTCTGAGTCTCATTCTTCCAAATTAATTTAAGACTTGTTTTTTCTAATTCTGTGAAGAATGTCATCGGTGTTCTGATGGGAATTGCACTGAATCTGTATATTGCTTTTGGTAGCATGGCCATTTTGACACTATTGCTTCTACCTATCCAAGAATATGGAATGTCTTTCCATCTTCTAAGGTCTTCTTCAGTTTCTTCAGTGTTTTACAATTTGGATTGTAGAGCTCTTTTACCTTCTTGGTTAGGTTAATTTCCAGTTATTTAATCATTTTGAGGTTATTGTGAATGAGACTATTTTCCTGGTTTCTTCCTTGGCTGAGTCACTGTTGTAATACAGGAAAGCTATTGATTTATGGTGTTGATCTCATGTCTTTGCTATGCTGTTAAACTCATTTGTAAGCTCTAGAAGTCTTCTGGTGGAGTTTTTTGGGGGTTTTCTAGATAGTATCATATCATCAGCTAAAAGAGATACTTTCATTTCTTCTTTTCCTATTTATATCCATTTGATTCCCTTTTCTTGCCTGAGTGTTCTGACTAATGTTTCAAGGACTATATTGAATAGGAGCATGAGAATGGACAGCCTTGTCTTGTTCCTAATTTTATAAGAAATGCTTTTAGTTTTTCTCCATTTAGTATGATACTGGTTTGGGGTTTGTCATAAATGGACTTTATGATGTTGAGGTGAGTGCCTTTGATCCCTGGTTTCTGCAGCATTTTTAATATGAATGGTTGTCAAATTTTTATCAAAGAGCTTTTTTGCATCTATTGAAATGATCATGTAAATTTTGACCTCAATTCTGTTTAAGTGATGAATTACACATATTGATTTGCATATGTTGAACCAAACTTGCTTCACTGGAATGAAACCCACTTTATCATAGTATATTATCTTTTTGATGTGTTTTTTGATGCATTTTGCTAATATTTTATTAAGGATTTTTGTATTGATGTTTCACAGATATTGGTCTGTATAGTTTTCTTTCATTGATGCACCTTTGTCTGGTTTTGGTATCAAAGTTATATTGGCTTCATGAAACGTATTTGGGAGTGTTTCCTCTCTTTAAATTTCATGGAATAATTTGAGAAAGATTGGTGTTATTTGTTCTATAAAGGCCGGATAGAACTCAACTGAGAATTCAAGATGGCTCCTCATCAACTTTCTGAGGCAAGTTGAGATACTGAGCATGCTTTTTTGAGCACCAGCGCACACTGAAGCCTCTGGATCACTAAGATTAAGCAGCATTTTTTATCTCAGCCTTCTCTGTACAAAACTGTGTCCCCACCACCACACTCTATAGTATATCTGCACCTGCAGTGCCTCTGGGGCAACCAGGTTGGCTCCAATGTATTCTTTGTTTATTGTACCCAAACTTCTGTATCCCTAAGCCACTTTGAATGTCCAATATTAAAATTTATGAAGATCCCTCTTTAACACACATCACTGAGAAGCTTCACACCCACTGATTTGGTCCCACACCATAGTGTAACTTGGGATGCAGCTTTCCTCTACTCCACCATCTTCCAAGTCAGACTCATTTTCTTGATGTGCAAGAATTTTATAATCATTCTCCTCCTGTTTTCTATTTTAAATTCCCATCTTGACATCTCCTCTTTTGCCATTTCTGCCTCATCCTTCATTTTAAAAAAAGCATTTAAAAACATTTGTGCTTTTTTAAGGCCTAATGCACTACAAAATCCATATTCATAAACACTTTTTCTTCCTTATGACTCTAAGCAAGTTTTTTTCTGAAATTATTTTTTACAAATTTATCGTGTCTCTGAAATATGGGAATGCCAATTTTTCATTAAAATTAGCTAGCATTATTAGATGTATAGTTAAAAGCATATAAAATAGCATTTGTTTTGGTATTATAGTAGACAATTCAGAAAAAATCCTGCAAGATCTTCTACCTAAATCCCACTACCTAAATCCCAAAGGTATATAGCTTTGATCATGTTACATTGCATAGCAAAAGAGATTTAATAAATTTGATTAAAGTTACTATTTAATTGTGTTAGAGTCGCAATAACAAAAAGGTAATAAACAACAAACATGTATTGCTCACAGTTCAAAAGTCTGGGAAGCATCATGTCAAAAGACTAACAGATTCAGTCTGTTATATAGACATATATGTGCACCTTCTCACATGGTAGAAGGGATAAGGCAGCCCTCGGGGTTGCTTTTGTAAGCATCATTTAGAACTTTTAAGCACCTTCATATCTAATTAGCTCCCAAAGTCTGCCTCCTAATACCATCACTTTGGTGGTCAACTTTTCAGCATATAAATTTGCAGCAGAGGTGGGAAACACAAATATTCAGATCATCGCAGTTACTAATAGTTTGACTTTAAGCTAATCAAAAGGGAGTTTATCCAATGGGTCTAATGTAGTATGTTATAAATAAAGCAATTTGGAATTATATGCATTTTCTAGTAGCAGAAAAAGAAATTCCAAGTGTGAAAGATGTACTATTGTTTCCTTGAAGGGGCCATGTGTTAAGGCTTATTGGTATTGGCAGCATGTAGACGCTGAGGACAGCTCTGACTCACAGTATGCAAGGAAAGAAGGCCCTTACTCCTTCTACAAGGAACTAAATTCTGCCTTTGGCTGAATGAGTTTGGAAGTGATTTTTCACCATAGTCAGGTATATACTTTGCTTTCCAATTTCTGAGAACCTAAGCAGAAAACAGACTTGAGCTGTACAAACTTACCTATACTTCTGATTTATAGAATAAAAATAAATAATTTTTAGATGGAAAGGTTATGGTAAATTGTCAAACAGTAATAGAAAAATGACAAAAATGTAGAATTTTAAATTTATTAGCCAGTTTGAATATTTTCCTCTCTATATTAATTTATTAATTGTAATTATAACCTGTCCCTGTTCTGTCAAAAACATTTTTTTCAAATGAAGGAGTAGAAAAATAAATGGGAACATTAACTGCCAGAATGATGACCAGAAAGACTCAGTAAGTACAGAATGCCTTAGTATTTGCAAGAGTACTAGGAAGTGCTTTGGAAGACATCACAACTTTAATTCTCAAATCATTCACTAATGGAAGAAATGTGTTCAAAAACCCTAAAATAAGCAAACTAAAGTTAGAAGCTCCCTTGAAGGAAAAGTGTGGGTAAAGCATTGTCCAAGTTGTGTGATGTTTAGGGTAATTAGAGGAAAGAACATTCTAGAGAAATTACCTTAGAGACTTTCAGTCTATGGAACCAGTACAGAAAGATTCTAATTAAATATATGAGTTGACACTAACAGTGAAGTGGATTTTGAATTGCAGACTGTAACATAAAGAAAAGACGTTTTTCACATGCAAGACAAAAACTCAAAGGGACAAAAAGATTGGATGGAGAGAACTTGACTAATTCATAGAAAGTAGACAATAAATAATGTGACTGAAAAGTTGAGCATGCAGAGATGATTAGATGAAGACCTTAAGATGACCGTTGGTTCAATATATGTATTACTTTTTCCACCTTAAGAAGAATCCACCTTTAGAATAGATACAAATAAACCACTGGGCCAGATATAATGAGCACAGTGCTATTTATTGCACTAGTCAAGGGCATTAAAGATTCATGAAAGCTGATTTTATTTCAGACTTGCCTCCTATAGAGATGGATGGCTGGGCCAGAGATCAGACTTGCACTGACTCAGAAGGAAGACTGCTACCTTTTGAAAAGCAAATACAAAACTCCTCAAAGCATCAAAGGGTGTGGCTTAGGGTTTAGACTTGAAATTGTTTCTCACTTAATTTTAATTAGCCAGAACCAGGAAATTCTTAACTTCCTGTAACAAAGATTTATCAAGTGAGTCTTCACCTCAAACCATACTATTGGTTAATATTTACCCTTCCCAACTTGTAAAACTAGTTTTTTTTTTTAAATCCTTAAGTGTTCTTAACTTCAGTCAGCTTACAAGTATGAAAGAGTACCTGGGATACTACTCATTTGACGAGAAATCACAAAGCAGCACAGTGGTGGTGGAGGAGTTTACATTCTCAACAGTGTGTGATGTATCAGTAAGTTTAATTTTATTTCATGTTTGAAAGATTTTTTTAATATTTGTGGTTGCCAATGAAAATTGGAAATTATTTTGAGTTGGCAATCTAATCATTTTTGCTCTTTTATTAGAGAAAATGCCATAGTAATAATACTCTATCAGGAAGCTATGCTAATGATTTTTACATTTAAGTTTTCAAAACTTAATATTGGATCAGTTTAAAATTTAATTTACTGTTGAATTTTTAATTGAAAAGTTTAATGTGACAATGAGATAATCAGAGAGGGAGGGAGAGAGAGAGAGAGAGAGAGAGAGAGAGAGAGAGAGAGAGAGAGGAAAAACAGAGCCAGGCATGTATTTGTAAGTTTATAGCAGTGAAATGGCACAAGGAAGGAAGTGTTTCTCAAGTTTACTCAAGAGTTTAGAACATGTAATACTATTTGTGATCTTCCTAAATTGTGCATTAAATTGGTTCATGAAAAAGAAAGGAAATATCCAGATGTATAGGAAATATTGTATTTAATCCCATTCTGAAACTGATAAATATAACTGAAACTCAGAAAATAGAATTTTAATTTAAAGATATACTTTGCTATTTAAAATTTAAAAATTAAGAAATAATATAAGAATAATTTTATACAACCATATAAAAAGTGAGAAGCAAATATAATTGCAAGATTTTTGTAAATTAATAGATTTTGAAATCTATAAAAATATACCTTAAACATATTTTAGCCCTCATTTTCCTTTATGATCCATTCTGCATTTTTTAAAAATATTTTTTGACATTATTGAATATTAGTTCTTCACCTACAAATATGAAATAAATTAGTAAAACCTACTCAGGATAATGAGGGAATTTCAGATTTTTTAAAATGGTTTATAAGCAGAGTTATTGCACTTTTTCTTCATCATTAATAAATGGATATTTATATATAAAATTCAATTAAACAAGTGGATTTTCAGATCACAATCTTCTTAAGAGTTAATTTTATTCTTCCCAATGATTTAAGATGTTCTCCTTTTGTGAAATTGACCAAAGTATCTTACATGCATGCATGAATATACCACAATGAATCTTACTTTTATGTATAATTATAATGCAGCAATTAAAAAATAAAATAAATAGATAATACAAAATGTTTCCCTTTCTACCTGCTCTTCCTTTTCCACCACAAATTAAGGTTTATTTCGTTAAAAGACAAAACATCTTTCTATTTTTACTTAAAAGGATCTCTAATCCATAGGGGAGAAAATGATGATGCCATACCAATAAAAATAATTTAATTAATCCATTTTCTCTTTCACAGTTGTGCATTGACTCAAGTACTGTTATGTTCCAGGAACCATTCTTGTCCTGAGGGACATGCAATAATTATGTTTCTATTAGGACTTTTCTAAATATTAATTTTGTATTACAACTAGATAAAGCTAAAATAAATCCATAAGAAAGGTAAACAGACAAGTGTTCGTGACATAAAAGGAAGGAAACTGGGGAAATGGAGTGAAATAAAATTCTGGGAAAGCAGAAGACCTATGTCTAGTTAATAGGCCTGGCAATCATTTAGGCTTGTATATTTCTGTTACCTTCTATTTCAAAATTTTCAAAACTGTCCTCTCCAGGGCCAAAATTCTTGAAAATCCCACAGTCTTACTTTCTAGTTATATAATTAGTATGCCCACATAAAATATTTTTGCAGTGTCAGATTTGTTTTCTTTTTTGTGGTTCAGAGGGAAGTGAAGGGTGAAGTTGTGAGGATGGGTGCAGAGGTGTTGAAAAGCCATTTCTCCTCTTCCCATTAATAATCAGTGCTTCAGAGGGTTTTCTCCATTTGGAACACACAAACAGATCTTTATTAGTTTTTGTCACCTGAGAGTAATGTGAAGAATATATTATCTTATTTTTTTGTTGTACATGCCAGTATTGAGTACAATGCTTGGCACACATTTTAGGGAATTACTTAGTTGTTCTTCAAATTTATTTAGACTAATTTCCATTGAACAATCCATCTCCTGGTTGTTTAGGTCTCATCCATTTCACACAAATAGATTTTATACCATTTTTATAGGCTACATTTTATGTAGAAATATTTTATTCATTTTCTAGAAAACCATTTTTTTATTTGTAGTGATGTCAATAAGCATAAATACATTGATAGCATCTAATTCTTATTTGCTTTCCTAAAAATGAGTAACTATAATATAGACTCTTAAGATGATTTCATTTCTACAATAAAGGTTGGAGTAATTTTACATTTCTCTTTTCCTCATATAGAAATATTAGAGTCTCTTTTCATATAGTAACACCCGAGAGTGAATTTTAATTTATTTTCCATATAGATTATTAAAAATCAAGATTGTTGATTTAACAACAGGCATAAAAAGATTTTTTCAAGTGAAAAAGGTATAAACGTAGAACAAAGGATCTAATAATTTAAATCTAGAGACCAAATTTGCCATGTGAGAAACTCCCCTTGTCTTTTATGATGGGGCCTTGGGTCATAGGAGTTCAGTAGTGTCAGTGTAGCACTAGATGAAAAATGAGAAGATGGACCCAAACCAAACAAGAGTAATTAATATTGCTGAAGTAGCATAATTTCAAGTTTAAAAATGCAACTGTAACTATATCAGAACATATATGTATGTATGTGTATATATATATGTATATATATATATGAATGTACATATGTATATTCACATATATTTTTAAATAAGACACAAACATATCTGTGTTAATTTGTGATTAGGTATTTTTACAGGACAGTGTCATGAAAATACTTTAATGTATTCATTTCTTAAAATTTTTCAATAAAATTGAAGTCAGTATTACACTTATTCATATATTATAATCATTATTATCTTAGTAATAAATATCCCCCGGATAATGTTTGCCTAGTCAAAATTGGCTCCTAAAGACAAATTCTTTTCTGCATAAACACTTTCACAATTCCTGAAATGCCATTCCATGATTAACAAACTACTCTACATGATAAATTTCTTTGTTTCATTGACTACTCCCTATAATAATCCCCTGAACAACTGAAATATAGTTCTTTCCTCAGGACATATTTTTTTTTTTTTTTTGATACCAGGGATTGAACTCAGGGACACTCAACCACTAAGCCACATTCCCATCCCTATTTTGTATTTTATTTAGAGACAGGTCTCACTGAGTTGCTTAGTGCCTCCCTGTTTCTGAAGCTGGCTTTGAACTTTCCATCCTCATGCCTCTTCATTCCCAAGCTGCTGGGAGTACTGGTGTGCACCACTGTGCCTGGATCAGGATATAATTCTTTATGGCCTTCTCACATAAGTGTTTTTCATTCTCCCAAGAATTCAAGATAACTTCTTGGTTGAGTATTCGATCTTTGCTATCCTTGTCATTGACCATTACTCTCTACAGCCTTGTAAAATTATCTATTTTGAGGTTCATATAATTTTACTGTCCTTGCTCAATGTTAACCTGATAGCCCCCCAGTTATGCCCCCTATTTATTGAAGACTTTTGCACTTCCTTCCCAAACTCCTTTTCCACTCCAATTCCTACATTTGCCCTAGGTAGCATCAGTGCCTGTGGTAGGTACACAACAACCTAGTCATTTATTTCCTTGATGTTCTCATCTGTATAATCTATTCAAACACTACTCTCATATCCCCACCCTGTAGTTGTCATGTCTGGAAATGATTCTATCTGAATCATAACTTTGGATTTCTATCACAGTTCCAAACTTCCTTCTTACAGTCTTGCTTCTAATGGTCCAGAGTTTTAAAAAACTCACTTATTCTTCTAATTTTTAAATTCGTTATATGTATCAGCTGCCACTCTCAATACACACACACACATACACACATACACACACACATTTGTACACATATCCGCACACATCTTTGTTTCTCTTGTGATTCTTAGTTTCCTTATTTAAACAAATTCTTTATTGGTATCATGAACTCCAATAAGTTCTCATGCCAATTTCTCTTTCATCATTCACGCTATTCCAACTTCTCTATCTTCGTAAAATTTCCAGTTCCCATCACCTGCTGTCTCATCTTCTACTACTTGAAAGAAATAAAGTTGTTGATCAACTAGATAAAAATGCCTTCAACTTCCTCACATCAAACCAACAAACCTATATGCTCACATTTTTACTCATATTTTCAAGAGGACTTACAGTTGTACAAGTTTCCCCAATTTATTAGATTGGGTCAGATGAAAATGTCAATATATGACTACTTTTTTTTTTCTTGATAGAGAGAATTGAGCCCACGGGTGCTTAACCACTAAGCTACATCCCCAGCCTTTTTTATTGTAATTTTTTTTTTTTTTTTGAGACAAGGTCTTGCTAAGTTGCCAGGCTGGCCTTGAATGTATAATCCTCCTGTCTCAGCTTCCCAAGTTGCTGGAATTACAGGTCTGTGTCACTGCACCCAGTTTATATATGACCACTTTCAAAGTACATAGAAGATAAATTTCATATCAGTGAAACTAATAGTTTATAATTCATGAACATTAAAAATGCTCTGCACCCAATGCCCCTCCTAACTTCAGAATATCGGCTGGTTAGTTTTTGTCATTTAAAGTATATTTTAAACTCTCCAAACCAGAAGAAAATAAATTTCTCTATCAACCTCACATTTATAGATGACTTGTCTCCCTCTTCCCATCCACAGTAAAACTCTAAAAGTTGTTGGTACCCACTGTCCCAAGTCATTTTTAAAATTTTTTCCTGACTATATTTTTACCATATTTTTTCATTTGGATTCCTATTCAGAATTTTGAGAACAAACCCAACAGAATAGCTTCTTGTGTTCTGTTTGCAAGTGAACTAATTTTCTTCCCTAAAAGGTTTTAGCTTCTTCAAAAGGAATAAATATTTCCTAGCATCCTCCTTTTGGGGGTGACCTGAAGGTCACTGTCTAGACAGTGTCCTCACTCTCTTAAGACATATACCATGTGACCAAAGCCTGCCTCTCTCTCAAGGTCTGCTGGGCAGCCCCAGCAGATATCCTTGATTGCTATGGCAACCGCACACAATACTAGTGCTCTTACTTTTGACCATGCATCACTTTCATGAGTCTGGAATTCTTTCAAATCTACTGAAAATAATAAAATTATGTCTTAGTATAATTCTGCTCAGCAAAACTTATTCCCAGTTTGCAAGCTTCTGTTTTTCTAATGTGTCTCTTTGGAGTGGTAATTTTGCATTAGAAAGTACAAAGGAAAGTATTAATAAACATAAGATATAGAATTTAGGTGGGATCCATTAGTTATTGCTCTTACTCTCTTGGGAAAATTTCTTTAGCCTCAATAGCCTCAGTTGAAAAATGGGCATGACAATATTTACCATATGAATTTCACATAGTTGTTGGGTAAATCAAGAGTTATGGAGCATGTTAAGTACTTTATAAACTGTAAAGTGCTTCATAAATGAAAGCTACTAATTATCATTGTTATTGTTAGTAGTACAACCTATGCTTCACCTCTATACCTCACCTGTTGTTCTCTCAAACCTGTTTGAAATAAGGTGGGGCAACCTTGAGTAAAAGACCACTCCCTTCCTTTTCTGGGGCCTTAAGACACTCGAAAACCTCTCTTAAGAGGCCCTGATTACACCATGCAAATGCATCAGGCAGAAAGAGTTCCCACCAATTAGGATAGCTTATCAGATGTATGCAAATGACGTTTATGTTTAGCTGAGGTAACAGTCACCCTCTGGCTGGTATCTTGCCACTAAAATGCAAGGGTGAGTAAGAGGAAAGTGGGGATAAAAGAATTATCTAGGCAAAGATCCCTTGATTACAATGTTGACAGGAAACTCCAAAATGAGAAAGACTTTTTTTATATGGCTTAACCATCTTGATCAGAACAGCTATCAACTGTTAACTTTTTTCAAACCATCGAATTCTATTCCATGGTTCAATCAGTCACAGATACTTCTTTAATCAAGTCTGATGATTGCTAACATTGAGGGAACATTTCCCATATCTTCTTTCTCACAACAGCCTTAAAGAGATTATCTCCATTTTTACAGAATAACCTCAGGCCAGTGCTATGTGAGGCTAGGTCACACCTCTTGCGAGTAATAAGGAATCCTGTCTGAAAATAACCCAGGTTCTTCCTATCACATACACAACCTCTTGGAGAGCTAGTAAGGCTGATTCAACCACCTTTAAGAAAAAAGTAACATGGAAGAAATCTTGCTTACTTTCTCTTCAACATGTATGTGTGAGTTGCCAAATTGGATGAAAGAGGCTGAATATCATTAAAAAATTACTTATTTTCCCCAGAACCCATTGATAATTAGAATAGTGTATTAGCTCATTGTCTTCAAAAATCTTTCTTAGATGTCTGGCACATTAGAGTGCTCAATGTTCAGTAAACCTAATATATAATATAGGACGTGTACTGTATTATATGATTAAAATTTTCTGCAGAGTAGGTATTAATTGTTCTCACCATACACACATAAAAATGGCAACTCTGTGGAGCACTAGAAATGTTAATTAGCTTGTTTGTGGTATTAATTTCACAATGTATACATATATCAAACGTCATACTATATACCTTAAATATATACAACTTTTGTCAATATCTTAACAAAGCTCAGCAGGAAAATGCAAAGGAGTAAATAGGCAACTTTCAGTCTTGTTCTTGTTCAAAAGATAACATCAACCTAGATAACAATCCTAATATGAGATAGATTTCAGAGAGACAACAATATGCAGATCAGTGGAATATCAAGAAAACGATCTGGCAATTAAGAGAATGTTCCAGCTTTTCATCTTAATTATCTAGATAATTGTCTTAATTCTTGACTTCCCTTTTCAAAGTGATTCAGAGCAAGTGCAGGAGGATAAGACTGAAACCCAATCTTGTCACTTCCTATCCCATACTCTTCTCACATTGTATCAACTACAGAAAACAGAACAATATCAGTCAGTTCAATGAACTAACCAGAATTTAGGTCCACATGGACCAAGAACTGTGTTCAACAGTACTGTAGAGACAAGAAGAGAGACAGAGAACACAGGCACAAAAATGAGGTACACAAAAACCAGATGTGGTAGTGGGAGTTGTACATGTTCTGCTCTGATTACCTCTATTTTCTCAGCGCAAAGTAAGCAAGTTCATCAGCTGAGGGTGAAGATGAAGGAGAAGGTATTGGAGATTTGAGAAGAGAAGGTATAAATAATGTCTATTACTTAAATTAAGAGAAAGAAAAGCTAAATTAGTAAGATAGCCAGGAAGTACTGAGGGAAAATTTGAGGTTAGTTGTCCTGAATTTAAAATAAGACTTATCAGAATACTTGCGTATTCTTTCCTAAACACATTTGTGCAAAGGCCAGGTAGAAAGTTGTATTTAACTCGTGTTTAGATTTTGTTAGATGATTATGACAAAATGAGAGAGAGTTGTGGGTCTGAGGTTGTATGCCAGAGAATGAGTATAACGAGAGCCCGTGGGATTTAAGCTAGGAAAGAAGAGTGATACTGACTTGAGAGTAATGAGAGAGAGAGAGTGCAAAGGTGGTAGGATCAGTGAGTTAAAGGCCCACTAGGACTAAAAACAAGGTATAAGGCAGTAAGCTGGAACCTTGGTAAAGGTTTTTTTTATGGAAAAATTGAAGATATTGATAATGACAAGACATAGGGCATAATTATGGGACTGAGCAGCTTAAAATAGAAGGGGAAGCTCAGTGACACAAGTATACAGAACAGAAGACAGGACATGACCAATGTGATAAAATGAGGAGTGACAAAAAATAACAGAAAACTTCTAGAGAGTTAACTGTGCAGGATCCATGAAAGGAAATGGCTCTTAAAATAAGGAGAAGACATTAGAACAGCACATTGAAAGATTTCCAGAAATGCTAATACAGGCAGCTGGGGAAAGAGGAGAGTGGGTATTTCAGATGGAGTAGGTGTTGTGAGCAAAGCACTAGGTTGGGTGAATGTAAGGAACATAATAGCACAGGTGAAGGGAAGCACTGTGAATTAAGAACACTAAAGTCAGTTCAGTTCAGCAAAGAACTTCCTTTTAAATTTGTAAATTACATCACCTCTCTCACTCATTTAAAGCTACCCAATGGATTTTTTAGAATTAGTATCACCTTGCCTTTACCTCTCAGAGCCCCTGTGATCTGATCCTTTGTGGCCAACTTTCCCCACCCTTCCTGGAACTCACTGCAGTCCAGCCACATTGGCTTCATTTACTGAAGAAATTCAACAAGCTCACTCTTGTCCTGCTCTCAGAACTTTCTGCTACCTGGTTGCTCATTCCCCAGCTTTTCTTAAGCCTGTTTCCTTCCAATTCACCTCTCAGCTCAAATGACATTTCTTCATGGATGACTCCTGCTACCTAGTCTAGCACCCCATACTCCCAGCCCCCAGCCTCTGGTTTCAGTCACACATTGGTGAATTTTACTTTCACCTGTCAAAACTGATGATTTTTATTTGTTCATTTTGGTCTCCTCTAATAACTATGAGCTCCATGACAGCAGGGATCTTGTCTGTGCTCTTCGAGACAGTTTTCCTGGCAGTGATCACAGTTTTTAGTACATAATGAGATATCTATAATTATTTATTGTACTTTTACGTAAAAGAGTTTACAGCCTACAGGAGAACATAGGGTTTTTGAATAAAGAAAATCACATCATCAAAATTTGTGTTTGAAAGATAATTCAATTAGTGACAACATATCTGGAAATAGAGACCAGTTAATGTCTCCTGTAATTGTACAGGCAAACATATTGAATGCCTGAGGTAGGATGGACTAGGGAAATGCAGAGACACATAGGAAAAACAAGTCAGATATGGATTGATAAGGTGAAGGAGACCTGGAGAGGGAGATACTATATGATTTCAAAGTTCAGAGAGCAGGTAATCTGGAAACTTGTGAATAATTTTACTAAGGCCTGTTTTTGTTTTAAAACCTGTGACTAAAAGGGAATATAAAGGAAGCATGGAAAAGGGCTAAGAAATGTGATCTGAGAAGAAATGAACAGACTAAGGTAGAAAGAATAACATAAGGGCTGAGGTTGTAGCTCAGTGGTAGGTAGAGTGCTCACCTAGCACTTGTGGGGCACTGGGTTCGATCCTCAGTACCACATAAAAATAAAATAAAGGTATTGTGTTCAATAACAACTAAAAAGACAAAGTATAATATATATATATATATATATATATATATATATATATATATATATATATAATAAAAACAAGTTCGAAGAAAAGAGAGACAAAAACCTGTGTGGAACAGCAAAAGGATAGAAAAGATTGGCAAGGATGTGGAGTATTTAGTACATTATTCATTGTTGATGGAATTGTAAAATGATACAGGCTCTTTGAAAAAGCCTAGCAATTCCACTACAAGTTAAACTGAACTATCCTGTGGCCCAGAAATTCCACTTAGATTTATAATCTAAAGTAAGAAAACATGTATTCTGTACAAAATTTTAGCATAAACATTAATAGCAGCATTATTCATAGTAGCCAAAAAGCGGAAACAACCTAAATATCTATCTGTTGATGAATGGATAAACAAAATCTGGGATATTCATAAAATGGAATATTATTTGGTAATAAAAAGAAATTAAATCCTGATACATTCTACAACATGGATGAATTTTGAAAACTTTATGTTAAATGAAAGAAATTAGACACAAAAGACAACATGTTTTATA
The DNA here is from genome assembly GCF_048772815.1 of Callospermophilus lateralis. Taxonomy (NCBI): domain Eukaryota; kingdom Metazoa; phylum Chordata; class Mammalia; order Rodentia; family Sciuridae; genus Callospermophilus; species Callospermophilus lateralis. The sequence continues at coordinate 51,415,126 of NC_135312.1, read as the reverse complement.
TGATCCTTTTAATATAAAGTGTCCATAATTGAGATAGAAAGTGGGATGGTGGCTGCCTACTGTTAAGGTAAATGGGTAGTGACTATTAATAACTATGGAATTTCTGTTGGAGGAAGATGAAATACTAAAAACTAGACTATGAAGCCTGACACAGAAGCATGTATCTATAGTCCTAGCTACTAAGGAGACTGAGGCAGGACATTGTAAGTTCCAGGTCAGCCTGCACAACATGGCAGATCTTGTCTCTCAAACAATAAATATAATGATAAACTAAGAAATGAAAAAAAAGACTGTGATAATGGTTGCACAGACATGTGAATATACTGAACACCATTGAAATGTACACTTTAAATTGTTAAGCCCTATAATTAGGAAACAAGATGCATAGTTTGTCAGAACCCCAAACAAAAGAAATATGTGAATTATATCTCAATAAAGTTGTTAAAGAAATAAAAGAAGAAAATGGGGAAAAGAATAGAGGGAAGAAAGACAAGAAGGAAGAGATGGAAACCTTCTAGAGACTCAAGTTTTCATTGAATGTAAAAGCTCTCCACAGCTATTATTCTGGAGTTGTCAAATCCATGATCTGTCATGATCCTTCCTTTTTTGGCATTTGTGTGAATATTCCAGCAGTTTCAAATATTTCTTTCAAAAGTTCTTTCTCGCTCAAGGAAGACTTTGGTTGATTTTCTTTTCAAGCTTCAAATTTTAATTTTTAAATAAAAACTATTTCCCAACTGTTTGAATTTTCAAAACAAGCCCTGCTTTCTTGTAGAGATTGAATTTCATTGTATAATGGCAGTAGGACAAAAGGTTTTTAAGGATGAATGAAGTTTAAGAGAAAATATTAATAGAAAAGCAATTAAACAAAATAAAACAAAAATAAGCAATATTGACAGAAATGCTAGAGAGGAATTTAACAGTCATGATGTCTTCAATAGTTTCTGTCAATAGTATGTATGACCTTTTTGGTCCTTTTTGGGTTTTAAATATCTCAATTCTCTGAAATTTCCTTACACTATTTTCCTAAGATGATTCCAATAAATTTGTATTAATGCACAGAGGATTTGAGTAGCACTACTCTCTGACCTTGATTATTCCCTTTTGAACTCTTATCTACTAAAACATCAGTTATTTTAATAATATTTTAATTTCTGCCACCTAGTTGCTCATTCCCCAGCTTTTCTTAACCCTGTTTCCTTCCAACTTTTCAGCTATGAAATATTATGTCTTCTTATTTGCGCACTCTGGAGCTATGAAAACAAGGTACACAGCTTGCCAGAACATGAAAAGTAAAAGAAAACACAAGTCTCATTTAAAACAAGTCTCATTTACTCTTTCCATGACTTTTAGTGTTTGTGACCACATGACCAATTTTATGAAAGTCTCACTGTATGCCTTTATTCTTCATCTCTAAATCACTAGGTGACAGCATTTTGGTTAAATAGCATTTGAAAATCTCCAGGAGCTAGAACAGGTACAAGATTTGTCTAAGGAAACAGAACCTGAAGATGTACCTTAGTAAAGTATGGTAACATTGAAAGAAAGTGACATATTGAAAAAGCGAGAAGAGTGCTTTTTATCCTGCTGAAGTTTGTTTCTATAAAAACAGACCCTGAGACAGTTTAGACAGTGAATCACTTGGAATTTAAATGAAGGTAGGGATGGGATTAAAAGGAGAATGCTTTTCAAAAGTGCTTTGACTCTTTGTCAATGGATAGTTTTTATCATGCTTACCGTCATGGTGGTATGAATACACTGTGTAAGGATGAGGTCACTTATGGCTTTTCCTTTTTTGTGTATCAGATGTTATGCTAAGGCTAGAATTTCCTCTGCTACAATGAACCCACTTAGTCTTCTCACTGGCATAGTCTGACCAAAGCTAAATGCTTGGAAATGAAAGGATTAGAGGAAGGCAAAAGCCAAGAAGGAAAGAAAAGAGAATGGTTTTTATAAATAAAATTATAATTGTAACTTGATTCCAGATAAATGCTTACTTTCATCTTCCTCCTGCCATGGATAAAGACATTTATCTCCAGTAAAACTTTATGATTTTGTGTTACAAATAGCTTATGACTGTCTCCTACTTTACTGTACATTCTTTATTCAGTAGATAAATATTTATCAAGTTCCTAAGAAGCATATACTTCCACCTGTCTGGAACAGCCACTGAAATTAGCCATTGTTCATATACACAATGGAATATACTCAGCAATAAAAGAGAATAAAATCATGGCATTTGCAGGTAAATAGATGGAGTTAGAGAAGATAATTTTAAGTGAAATTAGCCAATCTCCCAAAAAACAAATGCCATATGCTTACTTTGATATAAGGAAGCTGATTCATAGTGGGACAGAGAGAGGGAGCATGGGAGAAATAGATGAACTCCAGATAGGGCAGAGGGGTTAGAGGGGAAGGGAGGGGGCATGGAGTTATTAATGATGGTGGAATGTGATGACCATTATTATCCAAAGTACAGGTATAAAGACACGAATTGGTGTAAACATATTATGTATACAACCAGAGATATGAAAATTTGTGCTCTATATGTGCAATAAGAATTGTAATACATTCTGTTATCATATATAAATATAAATATATATTTATATATATAAATATATATTTATTCTGTTATCATATATAAACATATATACTCCAAAATATTTATTCCTATTTTTTAAATAAAATATTTTTCTCCCTATTTTTTAATAAGAACCTGTTTAACTTAAACAGTGGCTAATCTCTTTTTTGTTATATGTATTAATACATATAAAAATATTTATAAATATATTTATATATAAATATAAATAATATAAATATATAAATATTTATAAATATAAATAATATAAATATAAATATATAAATATAAATAATATAAATATATAAATATAAATATATAAATATAAATATATAAATATAAATATATATAAATATAAATATATAAAATATAAATATATAAAATATGAATAATATAAATATAAATATACATAAATATATTTATAAATATTAATTAATTTATTTATTTTCATGTTATGAAATCAATTTATTCCAAGTTTCAAAGATTTGACAAATTCTGTAGAATTATCTTTCATCAGTAGATGGAACCTTTCAAACTGCATGATCTTCCACCAGATAGGACTGGGCATCATTCACTGGTTTGAGGTTGAATCCATTTCAAGGCATGTCTTGGTGGTACAGTAATGGTGGGATGATAGAATGTACAGTCCGGTCTTGTACACTGAGTGTTAAATCTACAGTGTTTTGGATGGTAGAAGGGACATTCCATTTTCTTACATGCTGGGAAGTAACGGCAGAGCTGACTACTAGAAGATGGTATTGGTGTTGTAACTGCTGGTTTTGGAGGCAGTACTGGAATTCTTCTACTCATATGAGTAAAGGGACAATCTGGCTTAGTACAATTTGCATCAAATTTATAATTTGGATGAAGAAACAAACATTTTTTAGCAAATTTACAATTGGGGAAGGTTTGCAAGGTGAAATCAGATGATGGTATGCACATTCATCCCCATTTTTACAAGCATGCCAGTACTTGCAGCGCTCCAAAAGCTTTTCTGGTTTTTGTACCACACTCAGTTCACTCATCTCAGCGTAGGAAAAGCTACCATCTGGGTCACCACGCTGCCTGCTCATCAACTGCAACTGCTGTGGGTGGAGGAGACCTTTGAGTCCCTTGTTTGAGGCTGCAGTTTGGTTTACGGGTTTCATTCCTTCAAAGCACATGTCCTCCTCTTGATCTGACATGTATCCTGGGGGGCTGGGGACACCATCCAGCGTCACTATAAACTTGGGACTTGCAGGTTTATCTGCTTGTACAAGATCTCGTGTCTGCATAAGGTGTCCTGAAAGTACCCGAAGGGTATCTGCAGTCTTCATCTCCGACTCTTGGTTTGGTGCCACTACTATTTCCTCAGACAGCTTTGGCTTCTTCAGAATAAATGATCTTGTGTCTGCGTGGACCATGGATTCCATGTCATAGTAATCTTGACTGATCTGCAGTGTTTCTGCCATTACTGGGTCAATTTGCAGTCGGGATAATAATTGCCTCTGTTGAGTTCCTTGAATTTTTTCTATATTATCTCCTTTTGTTTCCTCTTCTTTAATGGGGGAACTTATTCTGGAGGTCCTGCTTTGCCTCTGGACTACTTCTGCTAACAATTCTTCCTGAGAAGTTCGAGTTCTTGGAGCAACTGGAAGTGTTTGTTTCTGTGGGACTGCAGAATAGTTAGTTGTTTTTGTTACTGATTCTTGAGCTTCAGATATAGCCTTCAAAATTAGATTCTTGTTGGCTTGTTTAGAAGGTGGAAGAGAAGGTCTCCTTTCAGGCTTTGCTGGCGCAGATACACTGCTGGACACGCTTCCTGTTCAGGAGCCATAATCATCATCTTCCTCCTCCTCTTCTCCATCGTGATTGAACTTTTTTACTTTAACAACTGAACTCACCCCAGGCAACTTTCTCTTCCGAAAGTTTTCATCCTCAATACTCATTTTTTCTGAGTTGTTTCTGAAGAAGGGACTATAAGTCTCTTCTAAATTGTTAAGCACTTCTGGTTCACACAAATGTCCTGTTTCATACACCCTGTTGTTCTGTACATCAAGTTCCTTGGCAGCATGAATACTGTTTTGCTGCTGCTGAAACTGCAACCTGTTTAAATGAGCACCACTATCAGCATTTCGACTTGCAGGTGGTCGATAAATTTCAATGGAAGGGCGAGAAGAACCATACGTAAGTGTCACTGTAGGTTTTTTCTGAGATAAGGGATTCTCCTGCACAAAATTGAGGTCTTCATCAATGAGATCATCTGGTTCTGGTTTAATATCAATCACATCTTCAGAGGGTGCTGGCTCCCTCAGAGGTTTCACTGTTGACATTAGTCGGGTTGCAGCTCCTTCATCATAAGTCTGTCTGGTATTAGTGGTTTTCTGCTCCTGTGAACCTGCAGAAACCCTGGAATCTCTTTTTTCAGGTCTACTGCTAGAAATGGCAAGGGGAGATACTGCAGCTTGGTGCCTTCTCTCATCTCCCCGACTGAAACTGCTCTTGTTTGAAAGCAGGTTATTATCGAAGATGTTGGTATCAGAAGACTTTAGTGGGTTCAGTTGTAACAGAGCGAAGTTTATCTAATACACCTGAAGCCAACTTAAGCTCCTAATTCTTGCAATTTCCCCTTAATGGCACTCCGGATCTTGCGGCTGATCTCGGTGCCGATCTCCATGGCTTCGCGCCGGGCGGTGGGCGGTGGGCGGTGGGGACAGCACTGCGCAGCACTTCGTTTACCTGGGGCCCGCTAAGGCTTCCCACCCTGCAGGCCGGCCACCGCCCTATAAATATTTATATATATATATATAACAGAAAAGATATTAGCCACTGTTTAAGTTAAATAGGTTCTTATTAAAAAATAGGGAGAAAAATATTTTATTTTAAAAATAGGAATAGATATTTTGGAGTGTCTCTGCATGGTTAAGGAAATAACATTTTCTCACTTGTGACATCTGAGACTGGAGTTTAGTCACAGTGATGTTTCTGGTGTTAGAAGCATAATAATTCAACAGCTAATCATATCCTTTGGAAGATATAACTGTTGTTGCAAAACAAGTTCCCTCTTTATGAATTGTTTTCTATATCTGACTCAGAGAGGAACACATTAAGAGGGTGGGCACAGTGTTTTTAAACTTTTAAAAAAATATTTATTTTTTTAGTCATTGTTGTAGTCAGCTTTATTACTGCTGTAACCAAAAAGCTGACAAGATTAATTTTAGAGGAGGAAAAGTTTATTTGGTCACAGTTTCAGGTCCACAGATGTCCACTCCATTCCTTTGGGCCTGAGGTGAGGCAGGACATTATGGCAAAAGAATGTGGCAGAGGAAAGCTGCTCAGGACATGGCCACCAGGAAGCAGAGAAAGATTAAGGTCAGCTCACCAAGAACAAAATCTAGACCTCAAAGTCATGCCCCTAGTGACCTATCTCCTCCAGCCACACTATCTGCCTATATTGATCACCCAGTTAATCCATTTAAGTGGATTAATGCGCCAATTAGTTAAGGCTCTCACAAGCCAATCATTTCACCTCTAGACTTTCTTGTGTTGTCTCTGCATGAGCTTTTGTGAGACACCTCATATGGAAACTATAATGGCTTTTATATACTTCCTCTAAAAAGGAAGTATTGGTTCTTCTCTGGAATTCTCTTAGAAATTTTCTGCAATTCTGGTAGCAGTTTGTGTACACTGTACTCCTCCTTTATAAGACTATTTATTCCTCTAAGAGAAGAGCTACTGAAGATTCTTCTCCATCTTCTCCTATGTTTTATATATAATAACTCTTGATGAATACCTGTTGAGCCAGTTAATAAATAAGTGTATTAATTAAGTCTTCCTACCATCTCATCTGCATATTCCATTTTTTTGAATTTGTCCTAGGTTCTCATGTCACCTTGTCTTTGCTTATGTTGTTCTCTCTTCCTGAGGTACATGTTGGCCTTGCAGTTAATTCCTCCTCATCAGCCTTCAAAGCCAGGTTCACCTGACAACTTCTCTAAGGCAAAAACCATTTGTATCCATTCATCTTGATAGTATTTTGGGCATAATTCCACAATAACATATAGCACTTTCATTATAGTAGTTATTTCATATGCCTAGATTATACATCATTAAATATAAGAGAATGTATCTTTATTATTTTGAATCTGTGGCAGATGATTAATTGGCATGCAAAAGAAACTTACTAAAGATTAACTGAATGAGTTCATGATCGCCATGGCTTCTATTAATAAAGGAGATATGTATTTCCATCAGCTTTTGTCTGTGCCCAGCTTCATTTCCATTCTTCTTAAGACTTTTCAGATGTTTGCAGATTGTAATTCTTTTTTCTTGCTGCCAACCAAAAAGTTACAGGCCAGTGTAACTCTAGGTCTTTTCAGAAACCCAGCTGAACTCAGAATTAGTGCTACCTGACTACTTAGCAGAGCTCTAGTTGATGGTTGTGGTATAGAAAGAAAACCTATGAATTCCCCTTTGCCCAAATCCAAGGACATCCGGGACATTTTCACCCCTTCCAATTTATTGTTGCCTAAAGGAGTAACTCAACTGATTCCTTCAATTATTTATTGGGGCCTGCTTTCCTCTTTACTACTACCAGGCATTAATCCAAGAAAAGTAATTCCTTCTTCTTCATGTAAAATTTTGACAGAGCAAAAACCAGTACCTCTAATTCTCAGAACCATATTCCTATCCACTTTCCCTATGGTTTAGACCTCATATGGACAACCCATATTGGCATTATGCTAGCCTTCCTCAATTCCATAATTGTTCATATTTTTCTTTCAGACTGTTGTCCCTGACACTGACATGGGACAGAACTTTGTCACATTACCTTGTTTCCATTGGGTCTCCAAAATATCAATCAATTTGCTTACACCATTTTTTTACCACAGATTTTTTTTACCATATAGTTGTCACTGAAACTATTATTGCCTTAATATTTTTCTTTAAATTTATTTTATGCTTACTCAAATAAATGTGACTTTATTCTAAGCAATATCATCTATAAAAAATCACAGACTTGAAATGTAACCCTATGTGATAGATAACTCATTATATCATACCAGAGTACCTGGGTCCAATGCCCAAGTTAACATTATTGACTTGTTTGTTCATAATAAGAGTAACTTTTTCTTGGTTTTTCTAGTTATTTTTTCTTCTATTTTATTTTCTTAAATCTCCTCTATTTTAGATGTTCTTCATATGCATCATAGATTGTACCTCCTACAAATGGGAGCCATAGGTTTAAGTATAAAGGTATGAAACAAAGCTCTAACAGCCCAATATTTCTGGCTTTGTCAATATTTAAGTAGGTTTCAGTAATCTCTGTACTTCTGTCTGTTTATGGTAGAATTAGAAGAGTGACTGAGATGCTTTTGTGCCCTGAGGTTCATTATGATCTGAAGCATATGAGCCAAATATATGATATTAGTTTGTTAACAAAAATACTAAAATTCAGAACATCTAGTATCATGCACCAGAAAGTATGTAAAATAACAGTTCATTGTAGTATAATGCTAACTTTCTAAAGTCAAAATATAAAGTTAAATGCCAATTCAACTTTTCATAGAATTTTTTTCCAGTAGTCTACAGAATAACACATCCAAATGTTAACAAATATAATATGAACCAAGAATTCCAGAAAACAATATTCTACACCAAAAAGAATAATCATAAAGTCCTATTTGTTTTTAATATGTATATCTTTCTCAAAAGACCAGGGATACTGAGTGGAAGAAGAAGTTCATTGAAACCATGGGTGATTGTCATTATTATCACAACTGTCGTATTAGCTCTGGCAATAATTGTTGGTCTCCTTGTTTATTTTTTGGCATATGGTAAGTATCTATCTATTTGTATTATTTTGGAAATCTGATGATCTATTTTAAAACCTTAATATTTTCTAATATTTCAGAATGAAATTTGCATTTGAATAATTTTACATACATTTGGGAAATAATAATCCTTAATGCATAAAAATTATTTCCAGCACTTAAAATCTAGTGTGGTTCAAACAATATTATATCTCAATGTACATATTTACATGCTGTTACTTTATGGTACAATAATATTCAACATGCTGGGAGAAAAAATGTTTTAGTAGAAATTTTAGTAGCTGAAGCTGAGTACTTTAAAAAGAGGCTATTTTGGCTCACTATTCTGAAGTCTAGATTGGGTGAGTGTACCTGGTAAGAGACCCTTGGTCACATAACAACATAGTGGACAGCATTGGAGTACATATAAGAGGTGAGTAGTGCCTGCAGAAGAGATTATGGAGCAAGAGAGAAAGAAAGAAACCAGGGGGGGTGGCCAGTCTTGATCCTTTGTAACAACCCACTTTCACAAGAATTAATCCACTCCTCTGAAAATTAACCCATTCTTCAAGACCAGAATTAATCTCTTCTCAAGAGCAGTCATGACCCAATTGCCTCCTACTAAGCCCACCTTTTACAGGTCTCCCATGCTTCAATACTGCTACTTTGAGGATAAGATTCCAGCATAGGAATCTATGGGAGATAAATCATATCCCCCATATTTTTTGTTTTCATTCCCTATACTTATGTGTATACAACTCAAATACACTAGACATAAGTATTTTGTTTTTGTTTTTACTTCCAGATCAGAAGTTTCAGTATTACCAGGCCTCCTTCCAGATTCCCAATATTGAATATAGTCCCGATTTTTCTGTAGAACACTCAAAAATTAGGACCAACCTGAAAAATAAAATCAATAATGAGGTAAGTCTGAGCTTTCCTGGCATCATTGCTACCCTGAAATTTTCATTGTTGTGGTGGTGGGGTGGAAAACAGGGCAGAGTACAGAATATTTTGTTAGAGAAAGTAATACATTGAATGGGAGATGGTCCAAACTTTTAAGTCAGAAAAATCTAGATTTATGTCCCAATTTTTTGATAGCAAGAGGCAAATTGAGAGTGTTTAATTGAGTTGCCAATTAAAATATTCAATACCCAGTTAAATTTCAGGACCTCCTAAAAATATCTTAGTGTAGTATTTGAAAGATACTTGTAGTTTAAAAATCATTCATTGTTTATCTGAAATTCAAACTTAACTTTATTTTTATTTCCCAAGTAAAGCAATTCTAACCAATTTTATCTCAGGAAGTCTAGAAAAAAATACATTGAACAAAAGATAATTACACTGAGAGATTAAAACACATAAGTCCAACAGAAAAATGAATAGCTGGAATATAAAACATATTATGAGTCATCTAAAAACAACTGAATCATTTAGGTACAAACAACATTACCACACACCATTTATTAAGACACTCTGTGGATGACCCCGATGCCCTTTCTATTAGGCAACTTACCTCAAACACCTACTCTGGAAAATATACCCCAGAAACACACCGAACAGCTCTTTCCCTGAAGATTTTAGCTATGTCCACAGGCTTTACTGAACTCAGCATTGATGAGAGATGGAAGATCATTCCTGCCTTATTTAAAATATTTCTTCACTCATTTCACAATCAGAAGTAGAAGCTGATGAAATGAGTTGAACAATGTAATTCAGTAAGATGGGAATTTCTTTTCAAAACCAAATCCTAAGAAATTTTGATTGGAGGAGAAAAAAAAAGCAGGATAGCATTTGTAATATTTTTATATGTGAAACTAATATATTGAACCCAAATCCACGGAGTCAGGAACATCTAGATTTACATTACAACCTTATCCTGTCACCCTAACAACTTTAAAAAAAAGTGATTTGACTCCTCAAATTTTCAACTCTAAACTGGAGATAAAGTCACCCACCTCTCAAGAGTTATCTAAGGACAAATTCATACATTTAATAAAAATCACAAAATGTCTTAATAAATGTTAGCATCTCACAAAAATTTCATATCCCTTTTCTAGAGCACTTAACACCTTACAGTAATATATTATTGATTATGCCTGTGCCCCCTCTGGACTTGTGAATTCATTCAGGCTGGGGCTCTCTCCTTCTAGTATTTCTGGTGCCTCTCAGTACCTGTCATATGGTACGATTTCATCAAGGGGATAACTAATAACTAAATGACCAATTCATTATTATTTGTCCTGCCCCCTAAAGTATAAGTGGAGATAATATAGAAAGGGAAGTGCAATAATTTAGACCAGAAGTCAGAAAATGTTTTCGTAAAATGCAAGATAATAAATATTTTTGGCTTTGCAATTATATAGTCTTTGTGTAATTACAGCTGTCATTGTAGTGTGAAAGCAGTCACAGAAAATACATAAGAAAACTTTATTATGAACACTGGAAAAATTTGAACTTTGTAAAAATGTTGAATGTCAGAAAATATTATTTTTCTTCTGAATTATTTTTAACTATTAAAAAAATGTGAAGACCATTCTTAGACCATGGGAGAAAAAAAGCAATGGCAGGAAAATAGTTGACCTTTGATTATAGTTTACTGACTCCTGATTTACAGTAAAAGTTATAGCTACAGTAAATATTTTTCTAAAGTAAATGATTAAAATAAATACCTAAACTGAATTTTATAGATTTCTTCTGAAGTTCAATAATGTAGACAATATTCTATATAACAGTATATAACAATAATGTGTTTGTATGTTATATATGGAAGTGCATATTCCAAAAACATAAATAATAGTTTCTTTAGACTGTGACTTACAAGTGGTATTAATGCTTTTTTATTATAGTTTTATATATTGATTACTTTATAAATATTTTCATAATGCATATGTATTAGTTTTGTTATATAAACTACATATGTATATATAAAACTGTTTCCTTAAAAAAGTTTCCCTTCATGGTCAAAAAGAAAACACATGGCCATTTGTTTTTTAATGAATATTGATTTCTTAATAAACTCCTCACCAACCTGTCCAGTATGATATCACACAACATTTCTCTATGAAAGTTACAAATATTAAATTATATGAGTGGAAAGCATACTTTTTTGATATACAGTCTGTTTCACAACTTTGCAGCTCTTTACTGATTCATACAATTAGCTATTCAAACTTGGGTTCACATAATGTTTGGCATATGGTCAGTTGTTTTCTTGAGAAGCCAGCTCAATGAGCCAATGGTAATACACAGGCTTGTAAGACCACAGGTCCTATAAAAGCTACAATTTTATGAGGGTATCATAGAGAAATTACCTCATGAGGAAATCTAAAATAACACACAAGTGGCATTCATTATCTTATCTAAGTAATCATTTCATGCATTTCTCATGCTAAATAATTGATTTTTGAGAAATGTCCAATACCTACATGTTCTCCTCCCCTCCTCATTTACCACAGAATCCAAATTTGACCTAAATTGTTTCACTAAAACCTAAAATCTGATCCTTCAATCACGTCCACAAGACTGATAACTGAGTTTGAATAATATTGACTGATGAGCAGGTAATGAGCCCATGTATATCAAGTTTTCAAAGCTACTCATTCTCCAATGCTTTTTATATGTTATAATGACTGTTGAAACGCTTAACTCTTTATTTTGTGATGTTTTGAAATGCTTCAAATTCATATTTAACACAATTGTATTCTGATTTTTGTTCTTTCTTCAGATAGATAAGATATTTCAAACTTCCAATTTAAAGCATCATTACATCAGGTCTCATGCTGTCAACTTTAGGTAATTACAAATAATTAATTTGTGTGATGGAAAAGGCAACTTTGAGTTATCACATTTCTTACATTATTTTCTTTGTGGACAAGACCTAAAGATCTCAGAAACCCAAGAGAAAAACTAGCATAGTATTATTAAATTGTTATTCTTCATATACAATGTATTTATGTGGGAGTGTTTCTTGAATAATTATGAAATATATTCTATTGGTTATCCTTTTGAGATTTTAGCATTTTAATTGAAGATTCTGAAAATCATTAAGTACTTCTCTCATTTTACTGAATTTTTTTACAATAAGCAACTATTATTTTTTATAAACATGAGTGTATATTCACATGTGTAAGATATACATACAAAATTAGTTGATTTAACAAGCATTTTTTATTTATTTACCAGGAAAAATTTTAGAAGTTTTAGAAACTCTCCTCTCCCTGAATGTCATCAAGTTTTCTAAGCAAGGAACAATACAGGAATTGACATCCGTTTAATATAGAAAGTAGAAAAATCACAACAATAAAATGCCTAGAATATTTATGTTGTACTTTCTTAAAGATATTTAAGTATAAATGTAGGATATAATAATTACTATGACTATGACCTCACTCATTCTGGTGTCTTTGTTTTTCAGGCCAAGTGATAAGGGTGTCAAAGTGGATGTACTGCTTAAATTTCAGTTTACTTCTAACAGTGCAAACACTATAAAAAGGCAGGCTGATGACATTTTACACAGGATGTTGAACTCAAATGAGAGCTTCTTGAAGAAAGACCCTTCATCACCTTATCTTAGAGGCAAGAAATACTGCTTTTTTCTTCTCTTATGATGGTTAATGATTTTAACAATCTGCTCATTAACAGAGAAATTATCTTTATTTCATCATAAAATGAAATCACTTTCATTTAAGGATCTTAGTGACTTGATAATAAAGAAATCTCCACACAACACCAAAGATTATCTTCCTTCTTCTAGTCTGGAAATAAATATAAAAAAGAATTGTGTGATGATACTTATTCCCTTTTAAATAATGTTAGTGAAATTCTTTGGAGTAAGGATGCATGGGGTACAAACCTACATTCTGCTTTTGATACAGTAATCTGTTAAGACTGGCTATTTTCCAATGCTTTATCTAATCTGAATTCATAATTTAAGAGTGATGTAGACACATGAACATATGGAAAATGAACACATGATGTAGACACATGAATATATGGAAAATGAACATGATATTGGCTCAAGTAGAAAAAAAAACCTGACAATTTTAGATTACCCTATCACATTCTTCCTATATCTCACAGGATAGGATTAGATCAGGACATGGAGTTGGCAGGAGAAAAGAGATGCCAGACACTGATAGGCCCTGTCTCAAGCATAAATATGCTATCTCACTTTAGACACAGACATAAAAAGCTGGTTGATAAATGTTTGGGGTATGAGATTCAACAAAGTTCATTATAATTTGCAGATGGTTGCTAGCCTATGAATTATCTTCAAAGTTGTCATATTTTACCAGAACTTATTTAAGTTATAAAACAAGATTGGAAGTCTGATAGAAAATTACAAGCTACCAATAAATCTTCCTTCTGTATTTTTTCCCCTGAAAAGTTTTCAGAGGGTTAGAGCCCTTACGTTAATAAGGGAGAAAATTACATTACATATTTGGCCAAAGTCAGAATGAAGAAAAAAATATCTTGAAGATAAGAACTATATGCCCAACATCTAGTTCTATTAGGCAGATAAAACATAGTGGACTCTCAATCTATGCACTGAACTTTAGACAGCAGAGATAAGACTTCCTCAAGGAAAGATTTTGTTGAGAAGATGCAGGTATGTGTGAAAAAGTAACTTTACTTTTAAGAACTTTAATTTTGATGTTGAGCTCCTGTTAAGTCAAATGTTAGAAACATAAATTCCACATTTCTGAATCTACCCCAACCCCTAGGATATTATGGGCATCTAGGCCCTTCACAATGTTGCTGGATGAGGGTTAGGGGGTTTAGGTCGCAGTTATTGGTTCATGCAGGCATCTGCTGATCTCTTTACTGCCATATCCTCAGTTGCCTATCTAAACAAGTTGTTAGACATCCACATCCCCATCAAAAGCCCCTCAGAGTGGTAATTCTTCTTAATACTTCTATGTTTCACAAGGATGCTTGGCAATTTGGATTGTATGTTTTTGTTTCATCTCTTTGCAAAAGCCTATAATTCCTTGAATGTAGGAACTATGACTTCTGGAGTCATAAGACCATCCCAAAATTAGAATAACACTCCACATAGGGTACGAACTCAGTATTTGTAAAATATTTGATTTTTAACTCTGTAAATTAACACAGTCCCTTGAAAGTGGGCAAGAAAAAAAAAAGGAGTCTTTTAAAATTAGTAATGTAAAGAACATGAGTAATCTGAAATCATTCCTTTTTCCACAGTCTTAGAAATGTATTAAAAAAACAAGTGAGATATTTATACTTTAATATTTTTTACACAAACTTGAGTTTTATTAAGTAAATACATTTAAATATATTTCATTCCTTGGTATTCTTGGAAGATTGGTTCCAGTACCCTCCACAGACCCCAGATACCAAAATCTGGAAATGCTTTATATAAAATACAGTAGTATTTGCATATAACCTATGCATAATGTTCCCTATGGTTTAAATTATCTCTAGGTTGCTTATAATACCTAATACCCTGTAAATGGTATATAAATAATTGTTATACTGTATTTTCTAGGAAATAATGACAAGAAAAAAAGTCTGTATGTGTTCAGTACAGACACAATTTTTTTTTGGCGTATTTTTTATTTTCCATTACTTAAATCTGCAAAAGTGAAACCTGCAGGTGTGAAGGGCCTACTGCATATAGTATAGAGAATCAAATGCATGAAATTTACTGTAGGAGAGACTGAGTGATGGAGGAAAGCACCCTAGATCAAGACTCAGAACACCTGTATCCCCACGGTAAATCAATAGTAGGTTAGTTAAGAGAAGTTGATGAAACATCATGTCTCAGTGTCTGCTTTACGAAATGAAGATCATTAATAACTATGGAACTAATTCTTTAAGAAGGTGTAAAAAAACTCAGAAAGGTTCTAAGGACAAATAAATTGATTTAATATATTGTTTACATATTTTCTCATGTATCTATTTTTAACAATCTTGATTCTGGGAAGTTAGAGAACTGATTAACTTGTCTTTGAAAGATAAGTGAAGAGGTAAAACACATACATGGGCCCACAAATGAATATTATAAGAGTTATCTGGATACAAAGCCCAACACAAAAGAAACAATATAGAAATGTATTAAGCTAAATCATTTAAAATGTTTTTATAAGATTATAATGAGGGTCAGTTTTGAGTTTAGTTTTCTGAGGTAATATAACATAGATTACAGAATCAGTTGTCTGTATCTTTGAAGAAACACTGCAGATTAAACATAATTAATTTTAACTTTAAAATAAAGTTAAGACTTTATTTTAACATTTATTATATGTGAACATTTATTTTCATTTTGTAGAAGTTAGAATTCACCCAATGGTTCCAAGTGACTAAGTTAAAAAGAAGATCAACAAAAAAGAGAAAACAATTAGTTAAAGAGCAAATCAGCTAAAATTGTTAATTATTTTTTAAATCTGTATTTTGAGTTGTTGCTTTTGTTTTTTATAATCTTTCATGAAATTTTCGGATAATTATTTTATTGATCCTAAAATATATATTCATTTCTTTTCATCATTCAAGTGCACATAATATATTAGAAAAACACACATAGAATTCATTTTAGGAAAAGCGAGAAGTGGTAATTTTGAGGTTGTTTTTAAAAATGACTATATTTTTACAGAAGTTTCTAGTTTACACCATAATCAAAAGAAAAATAGATTGTATGGAGATAGTGGTCATAAAAACTTCATTTTATGTCAACTATGTTTGTTCCATGTCATATAATGTTTAAGCTCTTCCTCTAAATCTATCAGAATCACTTCAGATGCAAACATCAAAAATCTAAAAATCAAATAATATTTGATATTACTTTTATTCAAAATAACATAATCTAAAAGTTTTTAAGCATTTTTACAAAAATACTGCTATTTGCAGTTTTTAGTCACTGACACTTTTACCTTCTAAATTTTGTATTTACCATATTTATAGCAGCTTTAACATTAGAGTAGGTTAACTAAAAACATTAATCTTTAATATTTCATTTGTCTCATTTTGTGGTTCTATTTCAAACAAAAATAGTGCTATCTTTTTCAGTTGGATTGGATACTTCATCCACTATTTATTTAAATTTTGTTAGGTAGGAAAATGAATATTTAGTAGAAAGAAATCCTAACAAATCAAAAAATTAAAACTAATATTCTAGATTACATACTATCAAGAAAAAAATTCTCTTTTCAGATATATGTATGTCTCAGTAATATTTTACCATTTTCCCCTTACTTTTTTCTTTTTTTGACCGCATACACTTGAATTTCCTCTTCAAATGACAATACTTTGGGAACATTTTCTATAAAAAGAGTAGGAAAATAATTCAGACTTTCTATTACTATGCTTAATTTCTTAAAGTTTTATTTGGAAATAATTATAGATTCACACAAAGTTACAAATTTACAGGAAAATCTCATTCCCTTGCACCCTTTCCCTTGTATACCTAGAGAAATCTGTAACACTGCATGAATACGCTAAATTTTTTGTGAGAAATTTTTATCTAAATTCAGGAGCAATGGTAAATTTTTTTTCCTGTTTGTCTGATTTTGGTATCAGAGTAATACTGGGCTCCCCAAATGAGCTTGGAAAAAATTTTCTTCTTTGAATACTGTTGTAAAAATTCTCCAGTGAAAGTGGACCTTAATATTCTTTTTATTACAAATGCAATTTCTTTACTAGTAGCAATATTAAGTTTATCTATACCATCTTTGCAAGTTTTAATAGTTTGTGATTTTATTTATTTATTTAATACTGGGGTTAGAACTCAGGGGCACTCCATCACTGAGCCACATCCCCAGCCCTATTTTGTAATTTTATTTAGAGACAGAGTCTCACTGAGTTGCTTAGTGCCTCACCATTGCTGAGTCTGGCTTTGAACTCTCGATCCTCCTGCCTCAGCCTCCCAAACTGCTGGGATTGACAGTTTGTGATTTTAAAGCAATTTGTTCATCTGGACTTCTAAGCTATCTAACTTATGAAGTTACTTGTAGTATTTCTTAATTAATAATGAATATTATTTTCTCATTAAGCTCTTTTATCATATCCCCTCATTTTACTCTTGATATTGGTGATTTCAATCTTCTCTATTTCTTTGTCATTTTTCCCAGAAGTTTATAGATTTTCTTGAATTTTTTGTAACATGTTTTCTGTGTGTCATGATTTTTTCTCTATTTTTTCTGTTTTCAGTTTCATTAAGATTTTTATCTGGATTGCTTTTTATCTTTATTATTTCCTTTCTCTTCTTTACTTTAGGTCTATTCTTTTATGTTGCTAGTTTTTTGAAATAGGAATTTAGAATATTAATATCATTATTCATTTATAATGTATAAAACATTAAGTGTTATAAATTTCTCTCTCCAAACTCCTTTATCTGCATCCAACAATAATTGGCATGCTTTATTTTCAGATTCATTCTGTTCCCTGTAATTTTTATTTTCTTTGAGATTTCTTGTTGGACCAATGATCTATTTTGTAGTGTATTTTAATTTCCAAGCATTTGGAGATTTTCCCATTATTTTTATGGTTTTGATTCTCAGTTTGACTTCATTATGGACAGAGTAGATGATCTGTTCAGTACTTTCAAGTATGTGGACTATGACATATGAGGACTATGACTCAGGATATGTCTACTAGAAGAAATTCCCATGAGTGTTTTGAGTATATTCTTGCTATTGTTGTGCACAGTATTTTTAAGTTCTATTAGATATTATTGATTGCTAATGTTATTAGTTCTATATCCTTGTAAATTTTCTGTGTAATATATTGTTGAAATTGGGGTATAATGAAGTTCCTATCTATAATTGTGGATTTTTCTATATTTCTTTTCATCTCTTTCAGCTTTTGCTTCATTTATTTAGAAATTGTGCTGTGTAATTTACATAGATTGCTACATATTCTTGGTGTATTTATCCTTCCATTGTTATATAAGTTCCCTATTTGTCCCTAGTAATTTCTTTGTTTTGAAGTTCAGAGCAAAGAAATATCAATATCAATAGCAAAATCAAAATCTAATATCAATATCAAAATCTAATATCAATATAGTTATTCCTGCTTTTTATGGATTATTGTTATTCTGTTTTCTTTCTTTTCACATTCAGATATGTAGATATGTCTGATATGAGTTTCTTGTAGATAGCACATAGTTGAGTCATATTTTTCAATTCCTTTCTGCCAATCTGTCTCTTAATTGTAGTGTTTAAACTATTTACATATTAAAATGACTATGGATATGTTAAGGCTTAAATCTTTCACTTCATCATTTGTTTTCTGCTTGTACAGTATCTTGCTCCACAGTTTCTCACTTTTTGCTTCCCTGTGGGTAACTGGAACATTTTTTTTTTTTTGCAGTTTCATTTTGATTTACTTATAGATTGCTGTAAGTGTCATCACATACACATGTAACTAACACAGCCTATAAGTATCAACATTGTACCACTTCAAATTAAATGTAAAAACTTCACTTCCATTTGGGTATCTTTACTCTCTCCACTTTTTAAATATACTTTTCCTAAGTGTTTCTTCACCATACATCCAACACAACATCAGTTGTGTTTTGTTTGAACCATAAAATATGTTTAAAGAAATTCATGAAGTAAAAAATAGTCTTTTATGCTTATTTATACATTTATTCATTCTGTGTCTTTCCTTTCTGAAAGTTTTAACCCTCTTTGGTTATAATTTGCTTTTCTGTTTGGACAGTTTTCTTAGCCATATTTAAGAGTAGATCTGTTAGAAACATATTACTTCAGTTTCTGTTTGCTCATCTAGGAATATATTTATTTCCTCTCCATTCCTTAAGGATATTTTCACGTGATATAGAACTTAGGGTTGATAATTATTTCTTTTCAGAACTTGAAAAATACTATGCAATAATTTTGGCTTCCATGACTTCAGATGAGAAAACCACTGTCATTTAATATAATGTACCTTCATAGATAATGTATCATATTTCTGTTTTTAAGAATTTTTTCTTGGTCTTTAGTTTTTAGTAATTTAATTATAATGTATATTGTAAGGTAAATTTCTTTGACTTTATCCTCTTTGGCATTTTCTCAGCTTCTTGAATCTGTAAAGCTCTGTATTTCACCAAATTTGAAGAATTTTCAACCATTTTTAAAAAATTACTATTTAAGTCCCATATTCTTCCTCCACTTTTTCTAGTTATCTGATTACATAACTCCTAGATTTTTTTATTATTATCCCACCTAACCCAGAAGTTTTGTTCATTTCACTCTGATTTATTTTTGCTCTGCTCTTCACACTGAGTGCATTCTACTGACTTGATTTCAGGTTCACTGATTCTAGTCTCTATCATTTTCCCTATACTGTTGGCATAATCCACCAAACTGTTTGGTTATTACTGTTATTGTTGTTATCAGTATTATTATCATGGTATGATAATATGTTATCAGTATTATTATCATTATTATAATTATGATAATGTTGTTATCAGTATTATTATCATTATAATATGTTATCAGTATTATTATCATTATTTCTCAGTCCTATAATTTTCCATGGTTATTTATTACTTGTATTGCTTTGTTGATAGTTTCTATTTTCATTTGTTTCAAGATAATTTATACTTGATTTCTGAATGAATTTTTAGCAGCTCTTTAAAATCCATATCATATACTTCTAACATCTTATTTGACTCAAAATTAGCATTGGTAGTTGTCTTATTCACATTATACTTTTTCTGTTTTAAGGTATGGAAAGTAAATTTTTTATATCTTGAATATTTTAATTATTATTTTAGGAGACCCTTAATCCTATTTAATTCTTCCATTTTACCAATCAATCTACGTAGGTGAGGAGTATAGATTCTTACCTACTTCTGTTATTTCAATGACAGTTCAGTTTTCAGATCTTTGCAGGGCTACCCTGTTATGCTGGGGCTTCCTCTCAATCACTGTTGTCAGTGCCATCTGTGAGAGTAGAATATGCTTTTCTTGGCTACCTGAATCAGTAGGCTTCCCTCTATGGAGGCTGAACTGGGCTTGAGTTTCCTTACGCCAGTGGGTGGATGCAGGTATCTGCTGACACTGTCTCTGTGGGTACTTCAGTTTGCCTGCCAGTGGCTTGGTTTTAACATAGGACTGGAATGGTGAAGGTTTTGATTACTGTTTCTAGAAGAATTAACTGCCAGGCTTAAATTGTAACGTAAGATCTCTGTTGTCTTTACCTCTTCCCATTATTTTGGATAGAGAAAATAGAGTATTCTCGGGATATTTTATCTATGCTTGTTAATAATGACAGATTGTAGGCCTTTCTGGTCCCCAGTCTAGGCTATATTTAAAACAAAAAGAAAACCAAAAAATTCCACCATTTGTCCTTCCTCAAATTTTGAAGACTTTAACTATACTTTTTTTTTTCTAGCTTACTGCTATCTAACAAAGAATTTTCAGAATATAGTTGTCTCTCAGTAGCAATTCCCTTACATAAAGTGGCTTAGTGTTTGCATATAACCTACCCAATCCTCAAATGTATTTTAACTCATATCTAGATTACTTATAATACCTAATACACAGCAAATACTGTGCAAATACTTGTTATACTGTATTATTTAGGTAAGGATGACAGGAAACAACGTATATGTTGTAATATACAACTTTTTCAAATATTTTTGATCCAAAGTTGGTTGAATTTACAGATACACAACCCACAAATACAGAATGCCAATGGAAATTATATTTATAGAAAAGTAGGGAAAAGTTGGTTTATACCATCTTACTCTAGAATTGAAGCTGTTCAATTTTTCATTCTGAAAGAGGTGTACATCTATATAATCTTCATACATAAGATGTAGCCCTTTCATAGAAGTTGATCAAAAATTTCTGAATGCACAGCAATGAATTTAGAGTTAAATTAAAATTATTTGTAAACTAACCATAACCCCACCGCTCTAGTGCATAGGACTCAGTAAATTAGTAGTTGTTATTATTGTTCATTTTTTCACTTAGCAAGTTTGTATTGGAAGTCTATTTGATGCAGGAACAGAAGTCTCTGTCCTCATACAACTAATATTCTAATTGCAGTAAGAAAGATAATGACCAAAAAAGTAATTAAATAAACAAGATAATATCAAACACTGAAACCCCATGCAGAGAGCAGAAAATAGGAGACTATGTTAGATTTGGTTGTCATGGAAAGTCTCTCTGAGGAGGGGATTTTTAAGTTGTGATATGATTGACAACCATAAAAAGACCAAGGGAAAACATTTCTAATGAAGGGGTCATCATGAAGAAAAACTGAAAGTAATGACAATCTCCACACAGTCAAGAAACAGAAATGCCAAGGTGGCCACTGAGTAATGGCTCAGATCAAGAGCTATTCAGAATGACATCAAGAACATAAATGGTGACCATGTCACATAGTCTAGGAAGGAAGGCTGTGTTTATTCTAAAGGCTAGGGAAGCCATTAGGGAATTGTTACTATTATTGGCAAAATCTAACTCCAAGATTTACTCAAACTCCCTAAGCATAGTCCTTTCAGATGATCTTAATGTTCCTCTTTAGAGTCTGACCTATATTAAAGACTTATTCCTTTGCAGGCTCATCAAAAGTCTAGCCCAGCTTTCATCTTACCACAGTATGGGTCTGAATTCTCATTATACTGGTCGGTATAAGGAACAATAAAAGTAACTTGGGGAAACAGTCACAGATTGTATTCTTTCTCTGTTTTACTTTATGAACAATAGGACTAACAAGGTAACATGTTTTGAGGATTTATTAGTATACAGGTGAATTTGGATTCCATAGGGAGCACACAATACCTTTATTTTGCTTCTTTGAACCAAACTTAGATATCAGGCTTCAAGGATGCCTTAAATAGCTTTACTATAACCCAACCATGCAAATGAAGATAGAAAGAAATGGTCTCTAGATATATAAGAGTAAGCATGTGACATTGGTCTTACACCTTGTTTAACTTCTGTTTTTATAAATTAGTATGGTGTTAATTAAGTCAATGGAATTCTCCTTCATGAAAAACAATATCCTACTCTATGCCCATGATTTTATAGTCATGAGCCAGGATGTTCCCAGAGTCCACATGTGTCAGAAGAATTTAATTTACATGTAGGTCACTTGTTTTGATAGAATTTTATTCTACTAAATTTAAATTAAGAATTTCCTGACTAATGAAGTTCTTCCCAGTCAGCAAAAATCATGTTAAGTATGCATAGTGTTTTAAATTAAAACAGTTCCATCACCAAGCAATGAATTTGTTGTTTTTTATTTCCAGAAATGAATGGAGCACAAGCAGAACATATTCTGAACAGTTGTAAGTTCAAAAATATCATGGAGATTTTTATAAATCAAAGAATACAGCACAACATTCTTAGCCTTTCTGTATTTCCATGTTTACAGTTTCTCAAATGTATATATTATCTCTAAATTGATATGTAATTTGATTATATTCAAGGGAAACAATTACTACTAATAGTTTGGGAATTGTTCTTTGACAATATTTTCTCTTCTCCCAAGAAAATTTCACAGATGACTTCTTTAACAATTTCCTTGTATTTTTTCTTTTTTTAAATAATATATTTTTAACCTTTCTTTTTTATTCTTTTTTTTGTTTGTTTATTTATTTTTATGTGGTGTTGAGGATCGAACCCAGTGTCTCACATGTGCAAGGCAAGCACTCTATTGCTGAGCTACAACCCCAGCCCCAATTTTCTTGTATTTTTTTATATTTATTTTTATTTGGCTCCCTTTCTTAGAGTAGAAATTTTTGCTTAACGTTAAATTATATCCACCAACTTTAATATAGAAGCTTAAATTTATGCTATAGTAGTGTATTTTAAAGTATTTCAAGAGCACAATTGTTTTTCTGCAATAAATAACACTCAAATATATCCAATATCACTGAGATAAATTGTTACACATTAAGAACATGATCCAGGAAAATATGAAAAAAAAAATTTTAAGGGAAATTGCTTTAAAAACATAAAATCTGGTGTTAAGTAATATTAAACTGTTATTAATTATTCAAAATAGGAACATCCCACTTTCACCATGTAAATAATTATTATTATATGTAATGTTAATGTCAATAAAATTTTTTAAGGAAAGTCCCATCTAAAAATGTTTTTAACTTTAATTATGTACCAAACATACCTAGACACGTCTATAACTCTGGAATTAAACATCTTTTTCCTTCTGACAGGTTGTGGTTTAGGGAAGGAGTACCCACCCATGGAAAGAATTGCTAACGGCCAAGTAGCAAATAAAGCTGACTGGCCATGGCAAGCCAGCCTGCAGATAGACGGGGGCCATTTCTGTGGAGCATCTTTGATCAGCGAAGAGTGGCTACTGACAGCTGCTCACTGTTTTGAACTGTAAGTCCTCAATCCATACCACAGGATCACCAAATACAGCTCTTTTTCTCATTCTCAAAGCCAATAATTCTTATCTTCTTTTCATTTCCTTCATGAACACCCAGAACCTCCCAATGGCACTTATGATTGCCCACAGGCTTGCAAAGAGTGGCAATTACTAAGGAGTAGCAGAAAATTTATAGACAATCTTCAGCTCCATCCAAAAATATATTCTCTAGTGATCTCAATTTTAACAAGAAACAAGCCAACACAGGCAAAAATTAAACACTTTCACTAGTTTTCCTGAGATATACTATAGATATTTTAAAGCTCTGTTAATAGTATTTATATCTGATTAACCCAAATGATCATCTTTAGTGCTATACTTTTACCCATGTATGCTTTTTGAAGTTTTAACATCTGGGACCATTGGAGATAATGAAGATATATAGTAACCATAGTGAAACTCACATAAATGGGAACATATTCTGGTTAAAATGCTAAATAGAAAGGGAGCAAGAGAAAACAATACATAAAATATATATCTCTAAGATATCTTTCTCAGCCTGACTCAGTATTTTCCCCCTTTCTCTTTCTCTCCATAGCTATGCATATATTTATATAGCTATGCAAGGATACACGTGTACATATTTGTGTATGAGAAAATATGTAGGCAAATATGTCTTCTGTTTATTTATGTATATTTTCTTCAATTAATCAGTATTATTTCATAATCAAAATGGCAAAATTTGTTTTTTTCCTTTAAAAATACAAACTCCCCTCAAACTCTTGCTCAGGGAGTAATTTAAACTACCTTATAATGAGGACTGTTGAAATAATAGCTAGTTGAAAGTAAAGCTGTTCTAGGAGAGAAGCCTCAAATAAGAAGGTGAGAAGGTTCCACTCAACCATTACCTTTGAAAATGTGCCCTTTTCTCACACTAGTGCCCCATGCCATCCAGAGTCCGGGCAACTCTAGACTATATCATAAATGAACACACTGTGCTCCTTTTAATCTGTGATCAGTTACAAAAACCCCAAACTATGGACGGCAAGTTTTGGAACAACCCTGAATCCTCCACTGATGAGAAGACAGGTGCAGTCAATCATTGTTCACGAAAACTACGCTGCCCACAAGCGTGATGATGACATCGCTGTGGTGAAGCTCTCCAATCCAGTCCTATTTTCTGAAGATGTGCACAGAGTCTGTCTCCCAAATGCTACGTTTGAAGTCTTGCCTAAGAGTAAAGTGTTTGTCACTGGATGGGGAGCATTAAAGGCAAATGGTGAGTATCTCAGTAAAAACAACAAAACAAAAAATACAAACTTGGACCTAGCTTCCTTTTTCATAAAGATATGAAATAAAACATAAAATCAAAATATCAAGACACCTCATGTCAAATACACCCAAATCAAAACAATTAAAACAGATATGATGGATTTTGAAAACTTCATTACTATTAGTAAAACACAATACCTATATTTATTGTCATTTTTACACACTATTTTGGAAACATGTTGGAACCATCTTTTCAAAATGAACAAAGCATATCTTCTCACATAATGTTTTTCTTTATTTATCATCTTTCATATGTAGAGATTCTACCATGGCTGTATGATTCCTAAAGGATACAGTTTGCAAGCACTAGTATGATAAACTTCAGTATCATGCAACTAAGCAGAAACAGCCCAAGCAAGGGATCTGAATCCTTGTTCTTTACCCAGCACGGGGTACTAAATGGGGTTCTTCTGACTCATGTAACTATACAGCTATTCTTGAGTATGAGACTTCATAATTTTACTTTATTATTAAAGTCTGAAACTATATTTTTATATTTTACTCCACTTAATAACAGACAATAAATTGCAAGAATAATCTTTTAGATCTTGATGAGTCTTCAGTTCCTATGTTTCTTAGCTGAATGTTTTTTTACCTATGGTTTAATCTGCCCTCAGATTACTGATTCTTATTCTAGGCTATTAATAAATTTGAATCTTATTTATGTACTACTCACAGCATAGCTTTGATCTACTAAATTTTTATCAGTTGAGTTTTATAGAAACTTACTTCCTTGCAAAAGCACTTGAAAATTCTAAACTTCAATCCAGGATGATACACTATTGTCATATCCTGAGAGTTCTTTTCCTCACATCTGAGGCATTTGCATTGTTCTATAGGAAATGGTGATAAGAAGGAAGAGGAATTAAATCCTTTGAGTTTTAAAGCCATTTGAGTCACAGTAGAAATGGAAAACATTTACCACTTGAGTAGCACCATTACACTTTCTTTACATGTAAAATTAGTAACTCCTCAATACAGAGTTATACTTTGGGAGTAATTTGGTATTTCATTATGAATTCTTTAAAGTCCAACAATATGCAGGTTAGTGTACCTATTTTTTCTAATAAGTTGCATATTTTCAGATATAACATTATGAACTTGTAAGACAACAGACTAACGTTGACTGCATACATATACATATTTTATTATGGTTTCTTTCTGCATTTTAAAGCTGAAATGGACTAGTCAATTTTTTCTCTTTCCTCCTCAAAATTATTCAGTCTTTCTAAATATAAATCTTCTTACTAGATAGTTTGCAAAACTAAAATTTCTATTTTCTACATAGTTTCTTTCTTGAGTAGTTGATAATATAGAAAACTTTTTATATTGTTAGGCATTTAATTGAAATTTTTAAAGTTGAGATTTAAAAATTATAAGCACTTGCAATTTAAAACTAGCATCATAGACAAATTAGCTAAACTAAAAATTGTTACACAAAAATTACAAGTAGTTGGAATGCAGTTGATTAAACCCTGGGGATATCTAAAAAATTTTAAATGCCATTACAGACAGCAAAATAGTACTAAATATTGCTGAAGCACTTACACAATAAATAGATCAGACTATGTAAAAAACTGTACAAAGAGCAGTTTGTGATTAAATTCTCTCTCTAGGAGCATTTCAAGCAAAATCAGAGATGGAGAGAAGAGAAAATGTTCAATGACCCTTCCATGCTTAAAGATAATGACTGAGGTAAAGAATTTCACTAGATTCCAGATAATCTTTAAAGAATGTAGAGAAATGGAACGTAATTTTTCAGCAAGACAGTCAATATTAGGAGCATGTATTTGCAAGTTTCAAAACAGAGAATTGAATTTCTGTATTCAAAAGTTTCTTACAAAAACCCCAGAAATCTAGGTCAACTCTTAGAAGAGCTCTAACTTTCTAACTATCCATCATTAACACTGAAGTGCAGCTTCAAGACCATGAGAATTTTATTTACATTATTCTAATATCTGCAATTCATTATAATAACTTTCATTTATTGAGAACTGAATGTGGGTAAGGTACCACCATAATTGATTTTATGTATCATATTTTACTCCCACAATAAACATGAGATAGGTATCATTTTATCCTGTCTACAGGTGAGTACAGAGATCCTTAATAACTTTTTCAAGGTCACATAGCTCTTAAATTGTGCAAATAGTGTTCACATTTACATCTTCCAACTCTAAGACCAGGATTCTTAAACATAGAATTGCCCTGACTCACTGCTCAAATTACTACTCAAATGAATCCCTCATCTTCTCCTTTGTCTTTGAATCTGTTTCAGAGATCTATCTTTATGTGAATTATTAATATAATTATAAAATATAAGGTATTAGGTGGGAAAAAGAAAAATATAATGGCTAAAACAATATGTATGCAACAAGATAATACTTTTAATATTATACTGAATTAACAAATGTGTAGTTAATAAATAAAACATGATCATTTCTTGTCCTAGAATTAGTTACTTGTTCTAGTATTTGTTCTGAAAAGCAAGTCAAGCTGTTTTCAGAGTAAATATAGTCTTTCTCATGAAACAACAGAATTCCATCAGCACTAAAGTCACTTCCCAGTATTACTGCTTGTTTTTAAAAAAATTCTAATTCTGAAAACATATGTGTCGCTTATAAAGCAATGAAGTAGGTTTCCAGGTAAGTTATGGCAAGTTGTTGCAGATTTGCTCAGCTGGTAAGAAATAGCCTGATTTTAAATCTAACATCATCTCCCACTTAGCAGTATGTTCATGGCAAGACTTCTTACCAGGTAAGTTTCAGTTCCCTCATCTGAAAAAGTGAATACTTACATGTATCTTCAGTGGTTATTACAAGGATCAAATAATATCATAGGAGTAAATGTGTCAAATATGGTGTCTACTCATAGAAGGCACCCAAAAAATGTAACTCGATTCTGAGCACTGTCATCCAGCTCAGCATCTTACAATTTCAAGAATAGTGCTTAACCACTGGTCTGTACTTTGGAAGACCCAATAATTAGCTATTGTAACAACAAAGTGGAAATTCTTCAACTATTTACCTTTTTCCTCATTTAGGTCCCCTTTCAAATACTCTGAGACAAGTTGAAGTAGAGATCATAAGTAATGATATATGTAATCAAGTTAAGGTGTATGGTGGTGCTGTATCATCAGGAATGATATGTGCTGGATTCTTGACAGGGAAACTCGATGCCTGTGAGGTAAGAATAGCTTCAAAAAGAAAAAAAAGACTCTGTTGAATAAAGGTGATCTTACTAACCACAGACCAATGTCACATCACACAATTCTATGATATTAACATATGGAGGAGAGGAGAGTGTAAAAGAAAGGATGAAAGAATCATAAGACATATACCTCATTTAATACTTTATTGAAGAGACTATGTAAAAAAAGTAATCAGTTGCAAAGTAGAGCTTTGATTAGAGAGAAGTAATACAAACAGATAGTAGAAAACTAATCTAGAAAGCATGCATTCAGTGCTTCAAGGTATGTTCATAACCAAGAGTTAGGTATCTCATCACTACTAATAGCAAGCTGCTGTGAGATGGGATCTGCAAATATCTCTGTGGCCAAAGAAGTTTTTACCTCACTGGTACCTAAATATTTGACCTTAAGTAATGTACATCCAGATAAAATTATACTATTTAGAAACCAATAAAAATAATGCATTTATGTACATTTATTCCTAATAATGTGCTATCTCATTGATTATATCTAAAAACTAAAAGATACACCTAGCATTTTCCCCAACAATTTTAGGCAATAAGCATAATTTAAGGAGAATGTCAAAGTTTTGTTATTTAAAGGGCTAAAACCAAATAACTAAATTAATAAAGATTTTACCTACAGTATTTGAAACTGAGTTCAACAATTTAGTGATTTTTTTGAAGAATAACATCCCTTTGAGAATTAATATGTGCACATTTCTTACATGCAAACATGCCACTATTGATCTGCCTTTGACTGTCATGTGAGAGTAATAAACATTCTTTCACTTATCCATTCAAAAAATTTTTTTACTTGTAAGGCACTTGGCAGTTGTTGAAGGAAACAAACACCTTAGAAGAATCATAATGCTTTTACAATCTAGCACACAAGTAACTTAAACAAAGGAAGAGATGTCAGAATTTGCCTAAATATACCAAAATACAAGGTATTATTAACACTCACTTTACTTCCCAAGAGAGAGAAACAACATGGTGGTCAAAAATAAAACTCAATTATGACTTAGAGAAGAAACATACACATATATATGTACATACAGATGTTCTTTTTTTCATGAGTTCACTCTGCCTTGCTTTCTTTCACTATTAGCCCATAAAATAGCGAGGATCTAAATTAGGAAGTGGGCCTGAGGGAACTAAGAGTCAAGGGTTTTTTTTTTTGGTAGAACAGGATTTTCATACTCTATGAATCAGGGAAAAATGGGATGAAAATAGAAGGGACAGGGACTAAAGACATAAGACTCTAGAACTCCTTGCCTGCTCAAACAGGATCATTTCTCTTATTTAAGAAATTTACAATGGACATATGACAATTGTTTTGGATGAACTGGTCCATTGCTAAAAGATACGCTTAACATCCTTTGACTAAACCCTGGTTTAAAGATAACACAGAGAAGTTCTCATGATTTAGATACTTTACACTGGTTCGTTAGGGGTAGAGATTCCACCTTAGTTTCAAGCAAAATCCTTTCAGTAATAAATAGTGCACATTTGATACAACATTCCGACACCTTTCTATTAATTAGTGTGATTAGAACAAAGTGAGACACTAATTCAAAAGTAAGAGATATATTCCTAGCTAATAGAGTTTGGAGTGTCTTCATAGAGAAAGTGACATGTTAGTTGAATTTTTAGGTCTTTGCTTATAAACGAATTGCCTATCTAGATAGTTCTCATTGTGGTTCCTATTTAGACAGAGAAAAAGGCATTAGCAAAACATTAAGAAATAAATTATCATATTAATAGTAATGGGAAGTATAATAAAATTAGTTTTACATATTTCAGTTCAAATTGTTGGTTTTATTTAGATGCCAATTGACTCTCATTTCTGGCACTCTTTCGTTTATCATATTGACCATATTTTCTTCTTCTTCAGGGTGATTCTGGAGGACCTCTGGTTATTGCACAGGATAGAAACATCTGGTATCTAATTGGAATAGTAAGCTGGGGAATAGACTGTGGAAAAGAAAACAAGCCTGGACTTTATACCAGAGTGACTCATTATCGGGACTGGATTAAATCTAAAACCAACATCTAATATAACAACTACCTCAACAACTAAACTGCAGTTGTCATATGTGGTCTCTAGCAACATGTATTCAGTGTGTGTTGTCTTGTGTATTATCATAAAGTTCAAGGTGCAAATAAATGTGGTCTGATGCCCTTCCCCTTAAAAATGAAGAAAGGATATTTTCAAGTCACCTGAAGTGATTTGCTGACCATGAGTGCAGACCATACTGTTAGCTCCACAAAAATCTGCCATTCCTGAAAAGTGTCTCTGATTACCTCTTGCTCATCTTTCTTTTCCCACAATTCATTTTAGAGTAATCTGACAGTTTAACCAGATAAGTACAAACTGACAAGGGATTCTCTACTTTTTTCTGACAGAGCATGCTTTCCTTCCCTGATGACTCCAAGTTTTTGTCTTCTGCATCAAATAATCCTCAAAAAGAATCTCTTGATCCACTGACTAGACAAGATAATTTTAGCTGATGTTGACACAAATGAAAGAGGAAGCACTAGACCTGAAACTAGGACTTAATAAGAGTTGGCACTGCTGTGAGACCATCCTCTTTTGCCCTTAGATGTGCATTTAACTTTTCTTTGAAACTTGGAAATAAATTGATATTTATATTTTCATTCAATGGTGCAGATTTTAATTTTCTTAAAATAAACTGAGGTGTATTTTTAAGCACTGAATAAATCCTTGGATCAGAGAGCAGAAGAATAGTCACATACTGCTTCACCGGATTCTTCTCTAAACTATGTAAAAATACCTTTGGTGTTAAGAAATTAAAGGCAAATTTGCTTGGCCTTTTCATTGATTGAAAATGTAAAGATGCAAGAATTTAATAAGAAGCAGCTACTTTCTGCTATAAAAGGAAGATATGTTTCAATCCTTGTGTAAATTTAATTTTCACTTGTATTTCATTATCTGTTTTTTTTAAAAAAAAAATATGTATTTTTTTAGTTGTAGGTGGACACAATATCTTTATTTTATTTTTATTTAGTGCTGTGGATTGAACCCAGTGCCTCACTCGAGATAGGTGAGCACTCTACCACTGAGCCACAACCGTATCTCATTATCTCTTAATTCATTTTATTTTAATAGTTTTATTTTTATTTTTAAATAACTTCAGAACAATTAATAGGCCTGAAGATTTGGAAGTAAATATAATTTGGATATTCATAACTTGCATGGGAAACCAAAATAAAATTATATATTCATAAACAATTTGCTATGAGATTTTGGTAAAGACCTTATTGTATAGTATTTAAATTTTGTTTAAAAATGGCAGGCACTTTTTGAAGAATTGTATTTACAGAAAATATTGAGATAATAAGAAAGCATTTTTGGAATAGCTTAATTTTATGATAAAATTATCATTTTCATATGTATTTAATTGCATATCTTATAGTATTGTACATGACTATAGACTAGTATTACACAAAATTTAAGCTTATTCTGTACATCTAAATCTTTATCCCCTCTTTTTACAATAATTTAGCTAATAATATAACTGTGGTCTAAGGTTTTCTTTGGGGTTTTATATTCAGTAAGAATCTCTCTTACCCCATGAAATATAATATTTCATATTATATTTTATATATGTTAGAATATATTTATGATAATAAACTCAAACTCATCCTCTCTGATCATCAATGTAATATATGTAGGGTTTCTCAGCCTTTGTGGTATTGACATTTTGTCACAAATAATTCTTTATTTAGAAGAGGGAAAAAGTCTGCTATGTTTATTATAGAATGCCTAGCAACCTTCCTTACCTCTATTCAGTAACTGCTGGTAGTACATCACCAAGTTTTAACAACCAAAAGTTTTAACAACCAAAAGTAACTCCTCTAGGGAGCAAGGTCATCTTCAGTTAAGAGCCACTACAATAGGTCAATAGTTGTAGGGAAAAAGTCACTATTTAAAAGAATGCACTCACAATTTCCAACATGCATTTGAAAATAATTTTATTCTCTTCATTTTTATAATGCTGATGCATTAAAAATGCTAAAATAAAATCTATCATCACTCATATCTATAAAATTCCAAACAAATTAAGATCATTTGGAAACTGAACCTGGTTACAGAAGCTGGAGAAAAAACACTGAAGGCTGAACTATGATAGAATCTATCTCCCCCACCATCCATCTCTCTCTCTCTCTCTCTCTCTCTCTCTCTCTCTCTCTCTCTCTCTCTCTCTCCTCTATCTCTCTCTCTATATAGAGAGTTCTATTATGTTACAAACATAAACAAATATATCTATTTTTTTATGTCTCTCTCTCTAGAGAGAGAGAGAGTAGAGAGAGAGAGAGAGAGACAGAGAGATGGTGGGGGAGATATATATATATATATATGGCTTATTTGTCAAATGCCTAAATCCTGCTTCAAGTATATCTGTATACTATCTTCAGAATGTTTAAATACATACCACTTGAAGAGGTTCATGAATTCAACTGAGGCAGAATGGTTAAACTCATAATCTACTAACATGTAGAATGGAGAACAGAACAACACTGAACACCAAAACTGTAGTCTCCAATATGGTAGCCATTAGCCAGATGAAGCTATTTAGATTTAAATTTATTAAATTTAAGTAACTTTAAAATTAATTTCTTTAGTCATACTAATGACATTTCAAGAACAAAATAACCACATGTGACTAGTGGCTATAATACTTCCATAAATACAGAAAATTCCACTGAACATCACTGACCTAGAGCACTCTAGGCAACCACTTACATAATCACCTTATGTGCATCTAACAAACACTTCTTGAACTTCTATGTGTTAGGTACTGAGTACTCTAGACGTTAAATACACATTGTATATAAAATCAAGTCCCAACTCTCAAGGCCATATGAAGAGGCAAAAGTCTTCTTAACAACTGCTTTTGAAAGTAGGAGACTTATGGAGAATGAGATTAGCCCCACATGGCATGACTGTTTTTTGACATTCCTCCCTCAAGTGTCCCTCTCAATTAGAAATAAATAAATAAATAAATAGGAACTGTGTGAGTTACAGCAGGCCTGCAGGAATCACAGGTAAGTCTGAAGTGATCAGAAGCTAGTTTTTCAACCTGCCTTAGAAAAAGATCCCAGAATATTTCCAATTAACAGAACATTACAGAATCAAAAAATGCTTATATTGTTGTTTTTTAATTGATGGAATATTTCTTATAACTCAGGAAGATATATTAGTGGCAATTAAAGAAAAGGATAACAACCATTGGAAGAACATTAGGTGACTTAATTACACAGATTAAAAACAGCTAATGACATTTTAAACAAGCAGCCAATACAAACAGGAATTGAATCATACAGTCTGTGAATGTTATTTTATTATAGCTAAGTGCAGAAAATGGGGAAACAGCAGGTCACCAAGACTCACACTAGTGTGCAGGAAGGAGAGTAAAAGCACTTAGACCAAATATGCTACTATGCTGCCATCTTCTGGTCCAGATTATTTTCAAAACGCAGTTTATTGTAATTTAATTTCAATGTGTGTTTCCCAATACAGGGTAGTAGTACAAATAAAAATCTGGCGGTCTTTCACCAATATTGTCCTAAGCAAATTGAAACATAAGGTTTTGTATATCTTTTTAAATTGTTCTATTATGTTACAAACATAAACAAATATATCTATTCACTTATAAAGGATCTATCCAATTTGTTTCAAAAGAGATAATTTTATAAATGCACATAATTTTATAAATGCAAATAAGTGTGTGTGTATGTGTGTATGCGAGAGAGAGAGAGAAAGAGAGAGAGAGAAGTGTGTGTAGGCTTTTGTTTCTACCGAAATGGTGGTCTGGAACAGTATATTAGCTCCGTCCTCTAACATCCCAGATAAATTACAGAAAAAAAAAAATGAAGTAAACATAGGATACTGGGACGGAACTGGAAAAGAGGCTATCCTGAATTGGAGTATATAAGGAGAGAAGGTGGCTGAAATCAAGAGTAGAATAAGAACACAGTTAAGAGAAAAGCTTTTTAAATTTTTTATCAAAAACTAGTCTCAGCAATCATAAATTCAGTAAAGTAGCAGGATATAAAATCAATACCCTATAAATCAAATGCATTTCTATACATTAGTGATAAATCCTCTGAAAGAGAAATTAGAAAAACTACCCCATTCACAATAATCTCAAAAAAAATAATATACTTGGGAATGAACTTACCAAAAGAGGTGAAAGACCTCTACAGAACACTAAAGAAATAAATTGAAGAAGACCTTAGTAGATGTAAAGATCTCCCATGCTCATGGATAGGCAAAATTAATATTGTCAAAATGGCCATATTCTATACTACAGAGTAATAGTAACGAAAACAGCATGGTATTGGCACCAAAACAGACTGGTAGATCAATGGTACAGAATAGAGGACACAGAGACTAATCCACAAAATTACAATTATCTTTATATTAGACAAAGGTGCAAAAAACATACATTGGAGAAAAGATAGCCTCTTCAACAAATGGTGCTGACCAAACTGGAAATCCATATGCAACAAAATGAAATTAAACCACTATCTCTCACCATTCACAAAATTCAACTTAAAGTGGATCAAGGACCTGGGAATAAAACCAGAGACCCTGCATCTAATAGAAGAAAAAGTAGGCCCTAATCTCCATCGTGTGGGATTAGGCCCCAATTGCCTTAATAAGACTCATATAGTGCAAGAATTAAAATCAAGAATCAATAAATTGGATGGATTCAAACTAAAAATTTTCTTCTCAGTAAAAGAAACAATCTGTGAGGTGAATAGAGAGTCTATATCTTGGGAGCAAATTTTTCCCCTCACATATCAGATAGAGCACTAATCTCTAGGGTATATAAAGAACTCAAAAAGCTAAACACCAAAAAAATAATAATAATCCAATCAATAAATGGGCCAAGGACCTGAACAGACACTTCTCAGAAGAGGATATATAGTAAATCAACAAATATATGAAAAAATGTTCATCATCACTAGTAATTAGAGAAATCCAAGTCAAAACTACTCTAAGATTCCATTGCACTCCTGTTAGAATGACAACTATTATGAAAAAAAAATAAACAAGTGTTGGTGAGGATGTGGGGGAAAAGTACACTCATACATTTTGCTGGTGGGGCTGCAAATTGGTACAACCAATATGGAAAGCAGTATGGAGATTCCTTGGAAAACTGGGAATGGAACCACAATTTGACCCAGCTATCCTACTCCTCAGTCTATACCCAAAGAATTTAAAAATAGCATAGTACAATTTACAATAGCTAAACTGTGGAAGCAACACAGATGCCCTTCAATAGATGAATGGATAACAAAAAAATGTGGCATATATACACACACAATGGAATATTACTCAGCAATAAAGGAGAATAAAATCATGGCATTTGCAGATAAATGGATGGAGTTGGAGAAGATAATGCTAAGTAAAATTAGCCAATCCCAAAAATACAAATGCTGAATGTTTTCTCTGATAAAAGGAGGACAATTCATAGTGGGGTGGGGAGGGGGAGCATGGAAGGAATAGAGGAACTCTAGATAGGGCAGAGGGGTGGGAAGTTGTATATGTTGTGTAATAATCAAATCAAGCAATTAGTGTGGGGAGCAGTGAATGAATCATTGCTTTGAACCCTGTGCCCTGGACAGCCAGATAAGGCTTCTGGAAATCTTTCAGTGAGATGGTAGTGAGGGAGACACCCATTCACAGGTGGCTGCTGTTAATGGGGTAGATCCTATGCCTGGCACAGAATTTATAGGTTTCATAGCTTTTAGTTCAAAAGCCTGCTACCCAGGGGTAAGAGAAATACTGGTGTGATCAACATCCTTGAGGTACCATTTGCCCAGAGCTAGATGTGGCCCAAGTAGATAAACCCCAAGTAGCCTGTTCCTGCTTAACCTCCCTTTCATTTACCTTAAAGAAGCATTCTTTCAATAAATCCTTTTGATGTTTTAAACATATTGTTATGCTCAAGTTCTGGACCCCCAACACCAGAGACCAAGATCCAGGTAAGCAGCAAAGAGGTGTTTATTGCGAGCTAGCTCGGTCCTCCGCGCCCACAGAAACTGGTGACACTGAGAGGCCCTGAGCCCAGGGTTTGCAGCAGTTTTATACATTCTTTGGGGAAGGCAGAGACTTTACATATATCATAGCATCTCTTAGCAAATCATCATGCACCGTGGGAAAATCATAAAACAACTCTAAAACACGATTAGCACATTCACTGGTGGGAACAAGTTGAGTAAGGGTGATTGGCTAGTACAAGAAGGGGATTCATTTGAACTGATTGGTTTAAGCCATGAGGGGAGTATGTGCTGAAGTACATAGTTTCCCAACATGTTATCAACCACCATAAACTACTGAGAGGGTCATCTGGCATCCCAGGTATTTCCCTGTCTCATGCTGATTGATGGCTGCTAGGGGGTTACTATGGGTTCCCATCTAGCCTGACTGAGTCAGAGACACCTGGTGCAGCAGATCTCTCCTGTTATTTGTAGAGGAACAACTCAGCAGGGTGGGTATGTGCCTAGGAGTGCTCTGTGGGTCTTTCCAAGGACAAAGGTTAAGCCCCCTTCCTTGGACAGGCTTTGCTCTGAGGTAGAAGCTGGTTTTTCAATCTCAGATGATAAAGGTTTCAGGTACTCAGAGAATACTGGGCTCAATTAGTTAAGCAAAAGCAACTCAGCCTTGTTCTTAAAATAAATGGAAAAATTTTTAAAGGGGTCATTGATACTGGGACAGATTTCTCTGTAACTTCTACAAGATACTGACCTAAAGGATGGGCATTACATAGAAGTCCTGCCGACTTAGAAAGCATAGGGCATATTTCTCAGCCTGCCCATCGTGCATAATATCTCTAATGGCAAGATGAGGAAGGCAACACAGGACTTTTAAACCTTACGTCTTTAAGAGTTGCCAGTGAATTTATGGGGTTGTGATATATAAGCAAAATGGGAATTTTATTAATGAGCTAATTCAGTGGTTATTTCTCAAATGCTAACTAAAAGATTTATCCCCACTAAGAGACTGGGGAAAAAAATTAACATGAAGGTGTTCACCTGTTGAAAGGTGTTCATAGTCCTTTCAACAAAGATGATAATAATTAGGATAGTCGTCAAATTTACCTTTTCAATTGGGATGTTGATATCTTCTT
Source organism: Callospermophilus lateralis (assembly GCF_048772815.1). Lineage (NCBI taxonomy): Eukaryota > Metazoa > Chordata > Mammalia > Rodentia > Sciuridae > Callospermophilus > Callospermophilus lateralis. The sequence goes on along the minus strand of NC_135312.1, from coordinate 51,377,753 downwards.
TGGCCCATAAAATGGCAGAAAAAAAGTAATTGGCTGTCTGATGATCCTGTCTGGGTTGATCAGTGGTCCCTTACAATGGAAAAACTTCAAGTGGCTCATATGTTAATTCAAGAACGGCTTCAAGTTGGTCATAATGAGCCTACTTTAGCCCATGGAATACTACTATTTCTGTAAAAAAGAAAAAAGTCTGGTAAATGGAGACTGTTAAAAGATTTTGGAGCAATTAATCATACTATGGAGTTAATGGGTGCTTTGCAGCCTGTGCTTTCTTTTCCTACAGCTATTCTTCTTGATTATCATTTAATAGTAATAGATTTAAATAATTGTTTTTTCACTATACCTTTACATCCAGCTGATTATAAATGTTTTGCTTTTAGCATTCCAGCTATAAATTTCTAAGAGTCAGGAAAGAGATACTGCTGGAAGGAAATGGCTAATGGCCCCACCTTGTGTCAGAATTTTGTAGTGCAAACTATTGCTCCACATTGTTCACTATATGGATGATATACTTTGGGCACATTCTAATTCTGACATGCTTTAAAATTTTTTGCTCTCTTAGAAACTTCATTTACCACAGTAAGTTTATACATAGCACCTGAAAAAGTATTAAAAGTCCTCCTTTTCAGTATCAAGGCAACTTAATTAAAGGACTCATGATTCATCCACAGAATTTACAAATTAGAACTGATTTTTTATATACTCTTGATGATCTTCAAAAGTTGTTCAGAGATATTAATTGGCTTTGGCCTACTCTAAAATTATTTACTGTTGGAATAACTTTCAGTTTACATCTAGCAGCTAGCAGCTATGAGCAGCTCGGAGTGCTTGAAGAATCTACACTCGTTCAGGACTGATAGGAACGCCTGCAGGATGGGATGCTCTGCTCTAGCGAGCCTTTAGCGAAACCGCATCCTTAGCACTTGTGGTTAGTGTTGCCAAGCTGCCAGGCCAGGAAACTGATAGCCAGGAGCTTCAGACATGGAACTTAGAAACCCCCTCCCCTAGGGACAAAGACCCTTTCTGATGATAGCAACATTTAGAGCATCCTCATAGTGAGGTTACATTAGGCATAAGATGATTGGCTTATGGATACTGTCTTGCTTGTGTATGTTTGATGGGCACACCCCACTCGAACCCTATAACAACTGTATGCATTCCAAAAATAAACTGAGCTACTGGATGACGACCTGAGGTGGGTCTCCAGCCAGTTCTCTCACCAGCTCCCGGAGTCTGTGTGTTGATTCCTTGTCTCTACCCCCCCCCCCGCGACAAGGTAGCCAAGCAACTAATTGACCACATCAGTGACCAGAACCACAGCAATTTACTGCAGATTTAAGTCCTTTATTTGATACTTTATGTAGAGATCCTACACCTGCTTCTCCTCAACAGTTTACTGAAGAACAAAGGCTGCACTAACAAAGGGTGAAGCTGCCCTCAAGACTGCACAACTTACTTGAATTAATTTACAATAATCTATATATGTGTTAATATTTCCCATTACTCATACTCCCACAGGAGCAGTATGGCAGTCTTCAGGAGTCATTGAATGGCTTCACCTTGCTTGTTCTCCTCCAAAGTCTTTAACTCCATTGCATGATTTTGTTGCCCAACTTCAAAGGCAAAGTCCAAGTTATACAATTAATAGGATCTGAGCCCACTCTTATAATTCCTTTCTCTGATCAACAACAAAGTTGGCTTTGGCAAACTTTAAATACTTGGCAAATAGCTTTTGTTAATTTTCATGGTCAAGTAGAATGTTATTATCTTTGTGATAAACTTACTCAATTTACTACTTTAAACTCTTTTTTTCCCCCAAAGATCGTATGTACTCAGCCAATAGCTAGGGCAGTCACAGTATTCACCAATGGCTCCAGTTCAACAAAAGTTCATTTTTATAGCAATGATCATACTAAGGTGGAATAGACTCCCTACACCTTTGCACAGCAAGCAGAGCTTCAAGCTCTCATTTGTGCCTTACTTCATTTTGCTAATGAACCAGTTAATGTCTACAATGACAGTGCCTATACAATAGAAGTCACTACGCACATTGAAACAGCTACTATTGGACCTTCACAGTCAGAAGAATTATTTCATTTATTCCATACTTTACAAAAAGCAATTCAAGTACATCACTATACTGGTTCTATTGGTCATATTAGAGCTTATTTCAAACTTCCAGATCTTTTAACATCAGGTAATGCTAAAGTTGATCATCTTGTTGCAGCCAATCATCAGTTGTCTCCATATGACTGCACTCAAGCTTCTAATTCTTTACATCATCAGAATGCTTCCAGCTTGTACAGGAAATTTCATATTACTCAAGAACAAGCTTGCCAAATTGTTCTTCAGTGCATTGTGTAGTGCACACTCCAGTATCACCCACTGAAGTTAATCCCCATGGTCTTTGGCCAAACCAACTGTGGCAGATGGATGTAATTCACATCCCTTAATTTGCTAAACAGTGTTATGTTCATGTTATTTTTGATACTTGTTCTCATTTAATTTTTGCCACTGCTTATACAGGAGAAAATACTCATCAAGTTTTTTATCATTGCTTAGCTGCTTTTGCAGTTCTGGGCCACACTCTACAAATTAAAACTGATAATGCCCCAACTTATACTAGTTCTTCTTTTCAACAGTTTTGTTCTTTTGCAGAACTATTAGGGCTGTATGGTAATTGTGGATGCTCTGTGGGAAGGACTTACTCCCCTAATTGTTCTGCAATAGAATTTGGTACCTTTCCTATATAGATGGAATATACAAATACCTTGCTAATACAGCATAAAGTCTCAAGAAGTGGTGGTGGATATATTTTTGATTGGTCTCCAAGAATTGATGAGAGAGCTATGTCAGGATTCCATGACTCCTGGAGGATTTGTTGGTAATGTCCTGACTTTCAGTGGTGGTGGCATGCAAAAAGATCTGAGGCATTTAATAGTTGTCTTGGATTTTATCCTTTATACAGATGGCCCCATGATTAACTTTGTAGACCTGCAAAGAGGGTTCCTACTATGGCCTGCGGACTTATGTTCAATCTCCTTATGCTTCGATTTCTGGAAATTTAAAAGTACAAGTAAAAAGAATAGGAGAAAAATATCATATGACTTGTAAGAAAGGTAATCTGACCAACTGCATTACTAGATATAATAAGAGAAAGAGTATACTTGTAGTGTATCAGCCTTCTTTGGTTTACACCCAACCACATTTCAGGTCCTTGGTATGCTGATGATGGATTTTAAGTCTTATGACACATAAATGCCCAACTAAGTGATCCCAGCATGCTGTTGGTCTTATTGTACTTGGAGTAGTCACTTTCATATCTTTTTTCGCTTCTAACATGACAGCTTCTGTGGCCTTATCTTAAAACATTCGAAATGCTCATTTTCCTAATAATTTGGCTCAAAATACTTCCAAAGCTCTACACCATCAGGTAAATATTGATAAAAAGATTGACACTAACTTAAATGCTTTGGAAGCTACTATCATAAATATCAGAAATGAACTTGCTGATCTCAAATTTAAGCAAAGGCTTCCATGCCATGCCAGTTATAAATATGTCTGTGTTACTGCAGCCAACTAGGTTTCCCAATGGGATTGGGTAAAGGTTAAAAATCATTTGGGAATTTTGCATAGAAATAATGACAATCTGGATCTTATGGAGTTACATCATCACATCCAGGATATTCAGGAAAGCAGAAACAATCTCATGGATCCTGCATTACTTGCTAAATGGATACTTCATAATTTAAATGGTTTTAATCCAGGAAATATGTTGAAACATTCCATGTGATATATTTTTGGAATATGATTCCTCTTGTTCTGAGGCTTCAGCCTCTTCGTCTGTGCAGCTACTAATTCCTCCAGCTGTCCAGCCTGCAGATGGCCATTGTAGACTATCTGTCTTCTGGTTGTGTAAACCAATCTAATAAATCCCCTTTTTATAATCATACTTCCTATTGATTCTCTTCCTCTAGAGAACCCTAATACAACAGTGCATTATTGTTAACTACATTCATTCTACTCTGTGACAGACCAAAAATTCCTCCCATCTAAACTTAACATTGTACCCATTGACCCATTCTGCAGTCTCTGCTCACCCCTATTTTATTCTGAACTCCTATTAGATCAACATTTTTAGATTTTGCATAAGAGTTGTAGCCTTATGCAGGAAACAAGGCTATTTAACAGTAACCAACCAATTACCCTATATTTTTAAAAGGCATTCCTTCCTCCTATTCTTGCACTCTCAGAGTCATTGTACCTGCAATAGTGACTTCTCAACCTGAAGCACCAGGAAGTTTCCCCACTCACTTTTTGGTGAAATCTTTAGCAAATCAGCTGCCACACTTTGCCAGGGATTATCTGTAATGCATAGCCACTCGGGATGGCATCCTCTTTGTCCAGCAGTCAGTGACGTAAGTTAATCCATCCTAAATATTCTGGGATCACTCTATCAGATCACAAGATAATATTAGAAGTGCAAGAAGTTCATTAGAGGGAAATTTATGTGATGAAAATGACATTTACATGAAGAAAATGACTACATACTAGAGGAGTCAGAGAGACTTCAGAATTCACTGCAGGTCTGACCCTTGTGAAATAGAGAAGGAAGGAAGAAAAGGTGGATAGGAAGAGTTCCATATGATGGTGCAGTTCCAAGAAAATTTGACCAAGCCTTTGGGAGTCCTCAAGTCAAAGTTATCTCTGAGGAATCCTGTCTTTCATCTATAGACCTGCCTTAACAACTCAGCTGTGCTTAGACATTGGCTGAGAGGAGCCCGTGAGAGGTGCTACTTCAGTAACAGTGCAAATATTGGCTTGCAGCCCACTGGCTAGGCCACTTGTCAATAATATTTATTCCCCAAAGCAGAAGGTCTGAGAGGCATATTTTCATGATCACCTTAACTGCAAATCCTTGCCAAAAATTATATACAAAAGTAGATTCCAAAAATGGATTAGAAACCTAAGTGAGAAAGGAAGAAACCAATCATATTAATATAAGAAATGGAAGAATGTCTTTCAACTTAGGATAAGGAACAATTTGTTAAAACAAAGCATCAAAAGAATTAAGTATAAGATGGGCATGGTGTAACATACCTGTCATCCTAGTGACTCAAGAGGTTGAGGCAGGAGAATCTTAAGTTCGAAGCCAGCCTCAGTAACTTAACAAGACCCTAAGCAATTTAGCAAGGTCCTGTCTCAAAATTTTAAAACATGGGGGTTGGCTGGGGATGTGGCAGTGGTTAAGGATTCCTGGGTTCAATTCCAAGTATAAAAAAGAAAAAGTATTAAGAATAGATGCATTTGGCCTTGACTGTTTCTGTCTTGCAATTAACACTGTGGATAGGTTTAAAGCTATCTTAAATGCCTAAAATTGACAAGGCAGGATATCTAGAATATATAAAACACTCCTGGAAATTAACAAGAAAAGTAGTACTGTCGATAGAAATGTAGTCAAAGAATATGAAAAGGCAATATATAAAAAGGAGAAAAAGAATTTCCAAAAGCTAGCCCATATATAAAGAAATGTTCAAAATATTAGTGTCCAGAGAAATCCAATTAAAATCAAAGTAAGGCATCACTTTATACCTAATAGACAAGTATAAATGTCAAGTGTAGGCAAGGATGTAGAGCCCTCATTGAATGCTGGCACAGCAATCAGTTCTAGTCAAATTACTTGTATGCATGTCCCATGCACCAGATATTCTGTTACATTCTCCATCATGTGCTAAGTCAGTTTCAAATTGAATATTTTCTTCAGATTAGACTAATGATCAAGATCCACTCTATTTAATTGCTAAAAGAAGAGGAGAGGGGTTGTTTTTTTTTTTCAAACTGAATAAATTTCTCAAGGTTTTTAAACTAAAAGTTTACATTCTTGCATTCTATCTAAAATAAAAAATATGATTGATCTCTCCCATTGCAGGCAGATGACAGAAAATCTTTTGAACATTAATCTTTTCATTTCAATAAATTTTCATATTTATAACAAATACTTGTAATTCATTGCACTAACTGGTAACTTTGATTGGAATAAGCACATTAACACATTTCCATCTTTCTGTTCTACTTAATTAAAAGCATGAATACTATGATACTCATCACTGTGATGTTCCTAGATCTTTATCAAGCCATATCCTTTTGTTTAATGTGGAACAGGGAAAACAGGCTCCTCCTTAAACCTCAAGGATAAGAGTTGTCACATGCACCATCACTCAGGAGTTAGAGATGCTAGTTAGGTGGGATTCTAGGTACACCCTGCCCACTTCAACCAGAACTGCTTTAATGTGATTACAAAGACAGTAATGGAATGGAATAGAGGGTCCAGAGAAGCCTTTATATAAATGATCAAATGATTTTCAACAAGGTACCAAGACCATCCAAAGGGAAATATAATAGAATTTTTCAACGAATAGTATTGTGAAACCTCGATATATACATGCCAAAAAGTGAACCTGTACCTTTGTTTTATACCATGTGCAAAAATTAACTCAAATGGAATCTAAGACATAAAAGTAAGAGCTAAAAGTGCAAAACCTTTGGAAGAAAACATAGAGGGAATATTCATGACATTAGATCTGGTAATGGTTTGTCATTTATGATACCAAAAGCACTGATGACAAAAGAACAAAAAGAAAATTGTACTACCTCAAAATTTAAAAATTTTGTACATCAGAGCACATTATAAGCTAAGTGAAAAGACCCCTTAGAATGGGAGAAAATATTTGCAAATCATATATCTGTTAAGGATTCATATCTAGAATATAAGAACTCCTACAACTCAACAACTAAAAAATAAACAACACATTAAAAAGTGACCAAAGCACTAAATAGACATTTTTCAAATGAAGATATACAAATGACCATAAGCACTTGAAGCATGTTAAAACATCACTAATCATTAGGGAAATATAAATAAAAAACACAATAAGATTTCACTTTGTACCTATATTGATCTGTTTTCCTTCCATTATAACAAAATAACTGAGATTGAGCACTTTATAAAGAAAAGAGATTTATTTAGCTCACAGTTTCAGAAGTGGAAAGTTCAAATAGCATGATGCTGGTTCTGATGAGGGTCACTTGGTTGCATCAGACCATTATGGTCAATGGCATCATAATGGGAGTGTATGAGTAAGAGAGAGATCATATGGCGATTTAAGAAGTCAGACAGCCAGAGATAACCAAGGCTTGCTCTTTTGTAACAGCCTTTTCATGAAACCCCACCAGGGTGCCATAACAACTACATCTGCCACAGTCTGGCTGGGCACAAAATCACGAGCCACTCAAGCAGGAACAAACTTTATTTTTTGAAACTGCCGCCAATGCTCCGTACGCGTCTGGGAAGATTCCCGATGGACCCACGCCGAGTTCTCCCGGAACCCAAGAGGAAGGTCCTCCTCCAGAATTCCCTCCTACGGCACTTCCCCAACCAATGGGAACTCTCCAGGAGTCCCGTAGCAGGCCGAGGTGGACAGCAGGAGTCCAATATACATATGAATGCAAATCTTAACATAATCATATCATCTCAATGGCTTGCTGGCGTCACCTTTCAACCAAAAATGCCTTGCATCATATTACTTGGCTGTGGCTCTTAGCATACATCAATTCTCTTCAAGGGCAGAACTGCATGACCTAAGAACTTCTCACTAGGTTCCACCTCTAAAAAGTTCTACAACGCCTCTCAACACTTCCATGTAGAGTATCAAGTTTCCAATACATGAAGTCTTGGAAGATGCACGCAAACCATATGCAAACCATAGCAGTACCTGATGGAATGAGGAAAAAATAGCAAGTATGGGAAAAGATGTGGAGAAACTAAAACTCATGAATTTAGGAATGTAAAATGATAGGAATGTAAAATGTTATAGCTATTGCCAAAAATTGTATGACAGCTGCTTTCTCAAAAAATTTAACATAAGCCACGCATGGTGGCACTTGCCTATAATCCCAGCATCTTGGAAGGCTGAAGCAGGAGGATCACAAGTTCATAGTCAGCCTCGGCAAAAGAGATATGCTAAACAACTCAGGGAGACCCTATCTCTAAATAAAATACAAAATAAAGCTGATGATGTGGCTCAGTGGTCGAGTGCCCTGAGTTCAATTCTGAGTAGCAAAAAAAGAAAAAAGAAAAATTTAAAAATAAAATTAGTTTATAAGCCAGTGATTTCACTTCTGGATATATAATCAAAAGAAGTGAAAGCAGGGACTTGAACAAATATTTGTACACCCATTTCATTACAGGATTGGTTACAATAGTCAAAATGAAAGTAAATCAAGATTCTATTGATAGATGAATGAACAAAGTCTGGATACATATACGAACATTTATATAATGTGTTATAGATATACTATATTTTATATATATATATATGTGTGTGTGTGTGTGTGTGTGTGTGTGTGTGTGTGTTATATGTGATACATATCACAATGGAATATTATTCAACCATAAAAAGGACAGAAATGTTGACATGCTATAACATGAATGAACCTTAAGGACTTTATGTTATATGAAATTAGCCAGTCACAAATACTATATGATTCTCCCTAAATTAGGTAACTAGTCAAATTATATTAATTATATTGTTTCATATAGAAACAATATAGAGGCCAGGGGTATGGAAGAATAGGGATTTAGTGTTCAATGGATATGTAGTTTTGGTTTAGGAAAATGAAAAAACTTGAGAGACAGATAGTGGTAGTAGCTGTAGAATACGGTGAATATGAATGTATTTAATGCCAGAAAACTATATCCTTAAAAGTGTTAAAATGGTAAATTTTGTTATGTATATTTTATCCAAAAAAAAAAGAAGAAAAAATTAAACAGAGACATAAAAGGAAAGGACACAGAGAGAACAGAGGAGAGAGCCCTGAAAAGATGGAGGGAGAGATTTATCAGACACAAGCCAAGGAACTCCTAGAGCCACCAAAGCTAGAAGAAGCAAGGAATGAGTTTCTTCTAGAGAGTTTGGAATGAGTCTTTTCTAAAGAGTTTGCTGACACCTTGATTTGGGACTTATGGTTTTCAGAACATTACATCTCAAGGACCTAGATAAAAAACAAACCAACACCAAAATTTGTAGAAAACAGAAATAATTAAAATCAGAGCCAAATCAATGAAATTAAAATTTTAAATATTTCAAAAAATAAACAAAACAAAAAGTTGGTTCTTTGAAAAAATAAACAAAATAGATAAACTCTTAGTCAAGCTAAACAAAAAAAAGAGAAAAAAACTCAAATTATTAAAATTTTTGATAAAAAAGAAAATATCACCTCAGATACTACTGAAATACAGAGGATAAAGAGAAACTTTTGAAAATTTATACTCTAATAAAATAGAAAATCTTGAAGACATTGACAAATGTTTAGAGACATATGACCTACACAAATTGAAACAGGAAGACATAGAAAATTCAAAGAGATCAATTTCAAGTAATGAATTTGAATGTCATCAAAAGCCTAACAACAAAGTAAAGTCCAGGACCAGATGGATTCTCAGCTGAGTTTCACCAGACCTTTAAAGCAGAACTAACACCAATCCTCCTCAAATTATTCCATGAAATAGAAAAGTAGGTAACCCTTCCAAACTCATTCCATGAAGCTAGTATTATCCTGATACTGAAATCAGACACAGACACGTCAAGGAAGAAAACTCCAGACATAAATACTGTTATCTAGACATACACACCAAAAACATACATTGCAGAAATGATAGCCTCTTCAGTAAATGGTGCTTAGAAAACTAGAAATCAGTAGTAGAATGAAATTTAACCCCGATCTCTCACCCTGCATAAATTCAACTCAAAGTAGATCAAATACCTAGGAACTGGGATAGAAACCCTGCATCTACTAGAAGAAAATGAAGGACTAACACTTCAACATGTCAGCTGAGAAATTAATTTCCTCAACAACATTCCTAAAGCAGAAGAAGTAAAATCAAAAATCAATAAATGAAATGGTACAAAATTAAAAAGCTTCTTCACAGCAAAGGACATAATTAAGAGCATGAAGAGAGAGCCTATAACACTCAAATAAGGCACTAAATTTCCAGGATATAAAAAGAACTCAAGAAGCTTAACACCAAAAAAAAAAACCCAAATAACCCAATCAATAAGTGGGCAAAGGAACTAAATAGACACTTCTCAAAAGAAGAAATATATGAAAAATATTCAACGTCTGTAGCAGTTAGAGAAAATCAAATTAAAACTACACTGAAATTTTACTTCACTCCAACTAGAATGGCAATTATTAAGAATATAAGTAACAATAAATGATGGCAAGGAGATGGGGAAAAGGATACACTCACACATTGTTGGTTGGATTTCAAGTTACCGCAATTACCCTAGAAAGCAGTATGGAGACTCCTCAGAAAACTTAGAATGGAACCACCATTTGACCCAGTTATCCCACTCCTTGGTATATATCCAAAGAAGTTAAAATCAACATACTACAGTGATGCATCCACATCAATGTTTATAGCAGCACAATTCACAGTAGCTAAGCATGAACCCCACCTAGATGCCCATCAAAAGATGAATGGATAAATAAATTGTGGTACATATACACAATAGATTATTTCTTGGCTATAAAGGAGAATTAATTTATGACATTCGCTGGTAAATGGATGGATCTATTACTATCATGCTAAATGAAATAAGCCAATCCCCAAAACAAAGGTCGAATGTTCTCTCTCATATGGGGATGCTCATCCACAACAAGCAGGGATAGGGGCAGGGGGCGTGGTTAAAAATAGAAGTTCAATGGATTAGGCAAAGGGGAATGAAGGGAAGGGAGAAGGGATAGGAATAGGAAAGATAGTGAAAGAATCTGAAATGACTTTCCTATGTACACATATGAACAAACCACAGTCAATCTCAACATCATGTACATCCACAAGACTGGGATTCTAATTAAAATAAGATATATCCCATGCTTGTGTAAATATATCAAAATATATTCTACTGTCATGTGTAACTAAAAAGAACAGATTTTTAAAAGAATAGTTTTCATTGCTTTTAACCCATTAAATTTGTGGCAATTTATTAAGGCAGCCACAGGAAACTAGTATAGTGATGGAGGAAGCAAGGACAACAAGTCAGAATGAGAATGGGAGAATAAGTGAAGGAGTTTAAGACAAGACCAGAGGTAAGAAATTGTTGCCCAAGAGGGTGGGAAAATAAATAGGCCAGAAAGTATAAAATGACTTTCTAGAGCATTAGGAATCCTTTGGGATCATGTCCAGGAATTTAAAATTAAATCAGTCAACTTGTATGCTTTTCTCCATCTCTGTGTGTCTGCACAAGAGCATAGGTGAAGAATCACAGAAATTTGAATTCACCTAGTTATCTTTTCATCAAAAGAGTATGAAGTAAAGAGAAATAAAGGAGTTGATGACACATTTAAGGAAATGAGTTTAATGATTGTCCTTTTTAAGCTGCTCTAATATCCAAGTACATCTTAGGAACATCCATAGCAACCAAGCAAATATCTGTTTAATGAGTTACCAAGTACTGTGATGTTTAGCATACTAAGCTGCTCTGAAATCCCATAACACAATACAGTGTAAGCTACTACATGCATTGACCCCTAAGCTATGTGATATTATTCACCTCTTCATTTTTCAACATGATAACACTTGTTTTGTTACCTGGTATCAATTTTGTAGTGTCACTCTGCAAGAGAGAACAGTAACATTAACTACAGAAAAATCTCAGAGAAATATCTTACATCTCTCTTAAGGGAGGTATGTTTTTATTGCCTCATCATGTAATGCTTATGCACTGTAAGTTTTCATCATAATGTCACATTAATTTGAGACAATAGCGAAGCAGCAGTATGCATATTTCAGTTACATTGAAAATTTTAAAAACTCCCAAACTTAAGAATTTCTTCAATAAATTTCAAATAGAAGTAAAGACTTAGTCAAAAATGGCTCTGAAAATTTATAGATGTTATGAATTTATGTGATTTATTGAAGTAGATGCCTAAAGTGAAGCAAAAATTAAATTCATCTATACTAAAAATGTGATAGTTGACAATCACATTTTCCTCTTTGTCCCTAACACATCAGAGAAATTAGCTAGGACATTGTAGTTGTTTGAAATGATAAAACATAAAAGGTAGATTAGAATAGTGACTAAGGGCCGCTGGTCACCACCTTCAACTCCAAGGGTAGCTACTCAATTCTGGAATATAAACTAATATTGAGCCATTTAATTTTCTAATCTTCAATAATCAATAACCTAGGGAACTATGAGCCAGATGACATGAGGGCCAAGTTTTTTCTCTCTTAAACATATACAAATAAACTGAAGTTTTAATAATAATGGACAATATTTCTGTAGTGCCTCCATCACACGAGGTACTATTCTGAGTATTTTAAATTTATTAACTCACTCACATTTCTCCATTTACTAGTATTATTTTACCGACCTAGAAGCTGCAAAGATTTGAACACTGGCAATCTAATTCTAGAGTCTCTGCATTTGAATTACTATGTTATACCTAGATTATTTCAAATGTACTTTACCAAAGTGTTAAAAGCAATGACAGCTGAAAACCTTCATTTAGAGTACTGGCTCTCTTTAAATGGGTAACATTTTGTTGTCAGCCAAAGCTAAACACTAAATATTTTCATAGTTCAAGTAGTTGACTAAAAGAATAAAGTTGATCTAGATCATCTCCCAAAATAGAAAGATCTTCAAAATATTAAGTGAAGAAAAACCACATTGTACAAGAATATATATACTTTTTAATTAAGATTTTTAATTTAACATGCTCTTTCTGAGGATGTGTGTACATTTGTGTATGTATATGTGTAAATGCTTAGGATGTTCTATGGAAAGATAGACCCTAATAACACCGATTGTTTCTGAAAAGAAGGAAAGGGACCAAGATCAGGACACAGTCAAACAGGGCTTCAGTCTCATTTCTAAGGTTTAAAACTCAGAAAGATCATGTACACATATGTTCTTTGTCTAATTGAAAGTATTTGCTTCTTCTCTTTTAATTTTATTCATTCTGATAAAACTTTTTAAAATACATTTATTACATTAAATCATTTTGGGAAAAATCTGGTTTGATATTCATTTATTTGTTCTCTCAGAAGTAAATATTTTTAAAAGAACTTAGTACATATTAATAAATTTACTGTGTCCCTGTGAAACATGGAGATATTTGTTCAATAATTTATGAATTATTTGTTGAGTTATATAATAAATGTGGCTTTTAAGAATATTTGATTGTTTTTATTGAGTTTTTGTGAAGTCTTCTTCAAGATATTTGTAAGCCTACCAATAATCTTCTTTAAACTCTTAATCCAGTGCATACCTAAGATATTTATCATTCAATCTTCACAACCAGTTTATTCTTTTTTGACAAAATTAGTCAATACCAAAAAAAAGAAAAATCATAAAGAAGAAGAAAGAAAACCTATTTCTTTCTTGTTGAGACTGTGTTTTCTCTGGCTGTTTTCTTCAAGCTGTTCTTTGGGCTGAGGCTTCTCTGTTCAAACTTGTTAAACTAGTTTCATTTCAACTACTTGTAATTTGTTTCCTTATTTCTTTGAGCCGTAGACCTCTAACATATCTAGAAATACCATAGAGTTGATTAGATAGTCCAGTTCAGTGTGTGCAGACGTACAAGATCATACTCCTTCTGGTGATGATGTATCGGTAAGTTAGTTTTGTTTTGTAAACGGTCATTGCTATTTTGTCTGTCAACAGCTAGATTCCCATGTCAGAGGGCTGCTGGTGAGGTATCCTTAAGGGATTTAACCAGCATTGGAGACTGTGACATTTCTGGACTTTTCTTAGATGTCTGTATTAATTAACTTCTGTGTTTAAAAACAATGTTTTTATGTGAAAAATCATTATCAGAATTACTTCACATTGTCAAGTTCAATAGTGGGATTTTAGAAGAAGTTAATAAAAAAACTGTATTACACTGTGTCCTGATTCATTCTGAATTGGGAGAGAGGGTTCATTTGTTTTTAGAAAATCTTCCCTGAGCGATCTGACAAAATTTTACTTCTCTATTACTTTCTCTTTAGCCCCTTTTCCTCGTACTTTAAGGGTATTCCTGTGGATAGGGAAGTTGATAGCTGCAGAGGCACTTATCTCCGAGTGATTTTTAAAAGCTATGGCAGTAATAATATTTTAGTGCTGTTTAGATTTATGCTATTTTAAACACATTTTTGTATATGTTATTTCATTTATAAGCTAAGACAGTCTTGTGAGCTCAGTAGAATAGGAATCATTAATGCTCATTTTTAAGGATGGCATCTTAGTGAAACAGAAGTTATGAGATATCTCCAGATCTACAGAGCTTTCAGATTCCAGAATCAAAGGTGTATTTATCAGAGCCCTCAACATCTTAGAGTTCAGTTTTCCTTAGTAACTACCGCCTCTCTTGCTGGCAAGAATAACACTGAGAAATTCAGAAATGACAATTTAATACTAGATTGACCACTAACTTGGTGAACTTCCCTGGGCTTCTTTTTATATTCATAAAATACATAGTTATATCAGTTCTTTAAGAGCACATAGTACCTGCCTCTGAGCCTCTTAGAAAGAATCTTTAATGTTTCACACATAATCAATACTCTATAAATATTTATTGAACAAATAAATAAGCAAACAAATGTAAATATCTAGCATTGATGTTTTGCTTATTTATTAAAACTCACTGAATTTGAAAATTCATATGCCATGTTTATGGAAATCAGATACTATAAAATGGAATCTCCAACTTCTCATATTTCACATTTCCCAAATTATTTATTTAAATATCAAGTTTCATTATTATAGGCATCAAAAGCAATTTTTCTCTAATGAACATATGTATTTATAGGAATGTTTGCAGTTTAATGGAAGCAAATTACAGGCGTAATGATGGCTGTTGGTTTGTGTCATTGTTCTGGATATTCGTAATACATGTTAATAAAGAAAAGAGACAATGGGAAACACTAAGTGGTCATATTTTCTTTAAGCCTAATTCATGGTATAATATTTCAGAATTTGGAAGGTTTGCAGGAGAAAGAATGTCACACTAATAGGCATAGGATTGGAGAAAAGCAAATGCTCAATATTAACATCCTAAGTCATCTCACTTACACTCATCTCACCTACACTCATTCAAAAATATATTCATATTCATGCTCAATATTCTTATTTCTCCATTAATAGGAAAACAACATATGGAAACTTATCAAAATGTATTTGATTCATACTCTTGTTGTTTGTGCTATTATGACCTTGAATTTCTCCTTTATAGGTTTTGTGACCCTCTTCTTTGTATGGCAGATTGATTTTAGTGTAACAACTTTTTGGAACTCTACTCTATTTGCATTTGCCTGTAGAAATAGCCATACTCCTACTCTCTCAGATATTCTTTAATAGTACTTCACTCACTTTAAAACCTTGATTTCAAAATATCCCTAAAAAGATAAATCTTTTTAATAAAAGATAAAATCTCCCTATAAAAGATTTTTAAATCTCCCTATAAAAGATAAAATATCAATTGAATTCTTCATTCAAGATTTTTATCCTAACCTCATGAGCCTAATGTCTCTCCCTTCTTATAACTCTTTATTTTGAGCATTGATTGTTAATAAATGTAAAAATTAATTCCTCCTCTTCATTATCATCTTTAGAGAAAAATGTAGTTTTAGTCAAGTCTTTTGTAAGAATTCATGTTTTACATTTAATTTTATTTTGGGTAATTGCTTCAGTTAACTTGTGAATTTGTCAAGATTATTCCCTAAAATATTCTAAAGCTAAATTTTTAGAATTAAAATCAAAATAGCAAAGTAAAGTCTCCATATTAATTATTGACTGTTAAATGTGGTAAAAATTTTCAATTGAAAATTTGTGTTATTTTTTAGCTAAGTAATAATGCTTTATGTGCCACATTCACATTACATTAGCTCATTTAATTCTCTCAGAAATCCTTTGACTTTGCTACTGCTATTAACTCCATTTTATAGAGGAAGAAAGTAACTAGCCCAACATCCTAAGCTAATGGGTAGAGCAGCTAGAATTTGAACTGAAGTGGAGCCAGAGCCTGGAATTAACTAATAGGCTGCTTTTTCTTCTTTGGGATAATTTTTGAGAGAAAAAAAAAAATTGTTTTTAATTTAAAATTTGTATATAACATTCACAGAACTTGTCATTCAGTAGGATTCTAACTGTAGTTGATAGTGTGAAATATGTATACATCTCAGTGATACTTAAAGGGTGATTTATAATATTCTCTTCCTGGTTGTGCTTTCCTTTTCTAATTGGTATTTAGGAAATAATTTTGGTAGGATGGCAGACACATGTATATGTTATTTGGAAACTAAGATTTTAGGAATTTATGATCAGATAATTTTATAATTCTAGAGTGGTTGGCATGTATTTGTAATGATTATAATACAACTAATTCATTATCTATTTAGTAAATATGAAACATTTTGCATGCATAATTTCTTTATGCTTTACAATTCTGATATTAGTTAGGTCTGAGATTACCCTGTTTTACAGGAGGGAAAGTAGTTGCCCCAGATCACAGTTACAGAATTTTAAAATGAAGCTATCTACCACTTTCTGTCCCCTCCATATTCACACATATGTCTCTGAAATATCTTGAGCATTGACATGGAATTGATAATATAAAATACAATGACAAAAATTGGTAAAAAAAATAACATAAACAACATTTGAATAGCATTTTACTGAACACTTTCACGTTCATTATCAGAGTGGTCTGGTTACAAACATATAGCTTTAAAGACAGGCATGGTTTCCCTTAGCTCTGTGACTTGTGTTGCCTTTCTTTATTAGTGAAGTGGTAAAAATAATGCCTAACTCACCAAGATATAGCATAATGACATGAGATCATCTACAAGAAAATTCCATAGACTCAGAGTAGGACTTGCTATTTGTTAGAGCCCCTTGTTTATTTACTTCATGATTTTACACCTCCAAGTAGTATTTATTATCACCATTTTACAGGGGAGCTCAGAGAGGTTTGGGAAACTTCTCAAAATATAAAATCCAAAATGCAACTGGTAACAAAATTACCTACAATATATATTTTTGTACTAAAGTGCTCATATTTTCAACATGACTGATTTCTATTGAGTAAGAATAATGACAAAAAAGATTGATAATAGCTTACATTTACAAATTAATTACTATGTGCTCATCACTTTACATGTATTAATGCATTTAATCCTATGAAGTAAATATTAATTTAATTTCCATTTTACAAATAGGGGAATTAACACAGAGAAAGGCCAAATATTCTGCCTAACATTGCAGAGCTAGCAAGTGGCAAGGCTGGGATTTGACTCAATAACCTCAGAGATTGGGCTCTTATTCTTAATGCTATACATTCTCAGGAGTCAGTTCAAACATTTTGCATGAATTTAAACTACATGTGATTATGTTTTATCATGAAACAAAAATCTAAATTCAACAATATTTTTTAAAAACAGACATAAACTAGCACAATAGAACTCTATTTTGCTGTTATCTCAAAGTGAGAATTAAGTGCCAGTTTTATCTTAGGATAAATCTGGAAAAGGCCCTTTACTAATAAAGACAGAAAAATTCCAAAAGGGTAAGAATCTGAAGTTAATACCACTGATTAGGGTTGGGCAGATGTAAGAGAAAAGACAGGGCTTAAAGAACTTGGAGTAAATCCAGCTCAGCAGGCTAAAAACTGCATACCTCAGAAGGTGGCAGGGGACAGGAGTACAACCTGTGCCTCCATGAGGATGAGGTACAAAGATGGGAAATCAGGGAAAGGTGTTCTCAATCCCCTTCAGTTTTTGTTCTCTTCTGCCAACCTCAAGCTTCTCTCAGCTATACTCTTTTTCCCACTCTCCCACCCCAGTTTGCCCAATTTTAATACCTGTGAACACAATGAAAGCATTTCCCTAGATAGATAAGGAATTTAAGTCTCTCTTTTCTGAGTTCTTGATTTTTCATCTTTGAGTCCCCTGAACTCAGCTCAGCCTGAATCTCTTCATCTTTTCTACAGAAAAGTTATCTTTGGTCTGGACACACAATGAAATTTTATCCAATACTTTACCTCCCTCTAAGCCTTGTTCTCACTGTCACCCACAGAAAAAATATAAGTTTCCTTGATTTCTTCTTAAGTACGCCATGGAGCAACACACTGGTGAAAAGACAACTAAAGCAATGTCTTCAAAACTCTTCTATGCAACAAGAGCATCCCAAGAAATATTAGGAGATATGGTTGTAAACAGCGTACTTGTAAAACATGCTTTAATCCAATTCAACCATCAGTTTTCAAGTATCTAAGCGCTGGGATTCTAACAGTGTTCAGGATAGATAGAAACAGGACAGAAATGTTTTACTCTCATCTGAAATCATCAAAGGGCCTAAGACTTTAAGAAGTGAGGATCCTATTTAACATACTTAAGTTGTTTTAAGTAATTAATAGCCTATATGAATATGGGAAACATCCCTTCCCCTCACTTACTCAGGAACACTGCGTAAGAGACGCCTAGTAGTAAATGTCTTATTCACTGTTTTCAAGATCTTGTGCACTTTAGGAGAAGAAGATGTGTGTACACATAACATATCAAGCATGAAAATAGATCATTTGGCACCATAAAAATCAGGATCAAGTTAAAAATAAAATCTTTCTAAGCCTACAGACAACCCCAAGTATGTTCATGAGTTTTCCTGTACACACATCCTCATAGCCCTTTTTATTTCCACATTGTCTCTGCCACTATTGTGAAAGCCTCTCTGGGTTGGGGAAGAAGGGAATTCTAATATTTTGAAGTACATGCAAATTTAAATCCAATGGAAAGGGGGGAGATATAAAAGCAAAAGCAAACTATAGACTTAAGCATGATGAAGATTGGAATAACTTCTGACCAGTAAAATAACCACTACTTGCAGGTCACTAAACTTCTCATTTATCTTATAAGATCATTAATTCCACAGATTATTGGGGGAGGGGAGTAATGGTAATCCTGTTTTAAAAATTTTAAAAAATGTTCAAAAGTCAATTTTATATACTAGAAACAATGGATGTCTGAGTCTAGCCATTAGAGGAAGGATGATTAATGGACCCAGTGGTGCAGTTGGACAGGATTCCTCCTATATAGCACAGCAGGGTAACTTTGGTTGACAACAATCAATAAAGTATTTTAAAATAGCTGGTAGAGGTCAGTCATGGTGACACAAGCCTGTAATCCAAGCGGCTCAGGAGACTGAGGCAGGAGGATCAGGAGTTCAAAGTCAGGCTCAGCAAAAGCGAGGTGCTAAACTCAGTGAGACCCTGTCTCTAAATAAAATACAAAATAGAACCGGGATATGGCTCAGTGGTCAAGTGCCCCTAAGTTCAATCCCCGGTACCACCCCCTCTACCAAAAAATTAGCTGATAGAATTTTGAATGTTTCCAACCCAAAGAAATTATAAATATCTGAGGTCATCAATATACAGTTACTCTGATATGATCATTATATATTGTGTACATGTAGTGAAATGTCACACTGTATCACATAAACATGTCAACTTACTACACATTGGGTAAAAATAAAAATAAATATTTTTATGAAGCTGAATCCTACCTTTGCATACTGAGCAAGTTATTTATCCATCAGTTATTCACCTGTGAAATGACAAGAGTGTTTGAAGAAGGAAATGTGATAATATATCAATAAAATAGTAGCTTTTGCTCCTATTACTTTGGTATTAAATATTCATTCTCAGAGACTTATAGAATACCCAGATATCTATGTATCAGAACATATAAAGTTGTCATGAAAGACTGCTGTCCTTGTAGGAAGTGACTGATTTAGTGGCTCAGAGGGAATCACAATTTTCACTGGTGGAAGAAGAGTTCATTGGCCCCAGGCTAGGAAAAGGAAAGCAAAGTTTTCTGCATGCATTGGCTTCCTGGAGTACATTTAGCATCTTTGTTCAGTTACATTAGGAGTTAAGTAGACTTGTAGGTTGACCTGGTAAGCTGTGCAACAATTTATTCCTTTTTATATCTGACAGTGTAATCTGAACTTCAAAATACTTTTTATTAAGGATTGTGGGAACATAACTGATCTGTACATGGGAATTTGTATAATAGTCACATGCACCTGTATTTGCATAATGATAACATATATCTGCAAGAAAGCAGAAAACTAAACCTGAAAGAAGAAAGATTTGGAGCATATAGATAAAATGATAAAGGACATGGTTGAAATAGTGGCTGTCTTTTAGCGAAAAAGCAGATCCCTGTGGGGAGGGGGCTCATAATATCCTTTGCTTAACTCAAGTTATCTTTGAACTCACATATAGGAAAATTACTGAGAAATTGCATATTCCAACTATGATCCTCAACAATACATATTGCTCTATGTATTCTTCAAAGTGTGTCTCTTTTAGTTTTTAAGATTTTAGAATGTAAATTCACAAAATCAATTATTACCATGGTTCTTTGACAGAGTCTTAAGAAAAAAAAAACATGACATGAATACACCCTTATACAAGCTTAATAATATTGCCTGAATGAAGGCTTAGTTAATATGATAAATTGGATCTCACAGAAATTATAGGTTGTGTTGCTCAGAATAAGAAACATTTATACTTTCCCTTTCCTTAAAAGAATGCAGAGTGCCAATGCAGAGTACACCTCATGATTAGGGATTACCTTTAGATCTATTTCCATTTCAATTGCCAACGGTTCACTTTGTATTCATGAAATTATTACCTGAATGAAATATCCCCCTGGTCTCTTTAAGTTTTCTACCCAGGATAGAATTCTGTTTTCCTGGAATAGTTCCCCTCTATAAAAATTAAAGAAGTTTAATTCTCACATACTTTCTTTGAAGGTTATAGTTTTCCATCAATTTTCAGTAAAGTCAATATTTTTAGCTATGGTCAGCAAAATTCTAAGATGGCCACAAGATCCCTATCCTATAGTATACATATACCTCCTACAATTATTGAATCTAACACTAATCTAGAGACCTCAGTTCAGCTTCAGAGAACTGAGTTCTGCTTTGTACTTGAGTGAGCTTGGAAGAGGATCACAAATCTCAGATGAGAAAAACAGCTCCAACATCACCTTGATTTTAGCTGTATGAGAGCTTGAGAAGAGAACACAACCATGCCACATACAGAACTGGGAGCTACTAAATGGATATTTCTTTACAGTGCAAAATATGTGGTAATTTTTGACATGGCAACAGAAAATCAGTATACCTGTGCTTGTTTTATGGGTGTGAGTAAAGCAGGAAAAAAAATACACAAACAAAATGCTCCATCTGTGCTTTCAAATAGGCTTGATTCCAGAAGTCTTTACTAGGTTTATGTCTTTTCAAATCTGAAATGATTTTAAGCAAATGACTAACACACTTTCCCCAGAATAGGAAAGTGATGACACATTTTTGTTTCCATGCATTGCATGTTTATATCCATAAACTTTCAGTAGTAAGCTGAAAGTTTATTCATAAAGAATTAAATAGCTATAGGTTTAATGCATAGCTTCTTCAGATTTTACAGTTCAATGTTGTGCATGGCCTGTATTCCCCAAGGTGTTCTTATAAGGACAAACAGTCTAAATATCAGCGTTTAACACTAGTTTGGGGTAAAAATTTTCCACCAGATGCTCACAGCTCCCTTTATGGGATTTGAAGATTTGACCTCTGTGGCACTTAAGCAGAGTGTCAATAATACTGAACCACTCTTCTGCTCATGACCCATGATTTAGTCCATAAGAATGTGAGTTTATGTGTGCCTGGGCAGCAGGGTTGTAAGCTTTCTGTTATCCACTTTCTTCATTTGTTCAACTCAGAGAGACAGTACTATAAACAGGAGATGAGTACAAAGCTTGTAAATATCCTTGAGTTCTAGTCTTTTGTTTTTTCGCTCTATTTTTGTTTTCCAATGACTTGAAGTCACACTGCTAAGATTCTCTGAGAAAAGGAAAGATCTAACAAGTAGAAAATATATGAGTGAGTGAATAGATGAATACATAACTGATAAATGTATTCAAGATTTAAAATGCAGTCAGTGGAAAGGCAGTCTAGCACTGAGAATAAATTTGTGTCCTAAAAGATAGAAGACCTGAGTTTGAGAAACTACAAATTCTATTTTATGGGAGAAACCATTTAGTATCTCTGAACCTCAGTTTCCTCATTTGGAAAGTGATTAAATTATACTAAATAATCTCTAATTTTTGTTTATTCCTGAGTTTAGGTTTTAAGCCATTTAGGGGATTACATAATGTCATACCCTGTGGACCTTCCATCTGTTGTTATATTTGAGAGTACTGAGCTTGTCTATCAGAGGACACAATGCTTTTTCACAACCAATTCTCTAGATCATTTTTAATCAATTAGTGCTCAGATGGTTGGCTATTTTCTATACTCAACAGAATTCAGGTCTTTCAAATTCTATTTGGTTTATTGGCTACATTCATTTCTTATGCTCAATCTATTATTTTCTTAGCAATTTAGGCAAATTTTTTGTACCTTTTATCCTGGCAATTGTATAAAATGGTTTATGTTCAAAAGAAAAATTTCTTGTAAATCAACAAATATTTGTTGAAGTATACTTAGCACAAAACATTGCAATAAATCCTGTGAAGAAAATATAAGAAATATCTTTTGCTCCACTAGAAATTTGGTTGTTAATATACACATATGAAATGATAAACTAATAAAGTGGGCCCTCCTAAGGCACTTGACTCTAACAAAGCAGGTATCTCTCATAACCTCTGTTATTTCATATGTATGATTGGTATAATACCTGCCTGACATCCATAGATTAATGAAATTCTTACTCTGTATCAAGCACCTGTCTAGGATTTAATAGTAAAAGATGAACAATATTTGTGCAGCCTATTGAGGAGTTCCTATTGAGGAGTCATGCAAACAAATAAGCATTCAAGCAAACAAATACTTGATAAACATAACTGTTAATTACAAGGTGCTAAAAGAAGAAAAGCAGAGTTATTTTTTTTCCCTCCAAAATTGGAGTTTCCTCCATTCCTGGTGTGATACAATATAGCAGCATTGCATTTGAAGTAGTCTTGCCAAATGTATTTAACCAAAATCAAATCACGGCTTTAGATATAACTTCCAGCTTACAGGAAATGATAGAGATAGAACAGCAAGTTAATTGACACCACAAGAAAGCACTGACAAGTCCATAAATCCGGGCATTCTAAAGGACCATTAGTTTGATCTCTTCAACAAGCCATTGTAATTAAAAATTAAAAGGGCACCCACATGTGGTGGTAATCCCAGTGGCTTGGGAGGCTGAGGCAGAAAGATCACAAGTTTAAGTCAGCCTCAGCAATTCAATAAGACCCTACCGCAAAATAAAAAGTAAAAAGGTCTGGGGATATGACTGAGGGGTTAAGCTCCCATGAGTTAAATCCCTAATACAAAAAATTTAAAAATTAAAAATTAAATAATTTAAGGAAGCAGGACTCCTTTAGATTAAGAGACTTAAAAGATATAATGACCATATTTACCACATGGTCCTTGATTATATCTCTACAAATCATTAGTAAATATAATAAGGACAATAAAGCAAACATAAAGACCAAATGAGTTTTAGAAGATATTGGAGAAGAATTAATTTTTCAGGAATTTTAATGAGATACTGATTCTGTTAGACACATTCTAACTGATTATAGTAATGATTTAGCAAAAAGTAATGATGTCTGATTTCACAGTATAATGCAGCAGCAAAAAATGAAGTAAATACAGCAAAAATATTAACAATTGATAAAAGAGGCAATTGACATATAGATGTTTAAATATAATTCTAACTTTCTATATGTCTGAAATTTTTCATTATATTTCAAAATAAAATAAGGTAAGAAATACAGTATATTTGAAGTCACTGTGTAAATCCTAAAAGAATATATAAAAATAGATGACAAAACATTGGAGAAAGGAGGAATGGTCCTTTTTCAAGAAGCACAGGTGTTGGGGCTGGGGATGTAGCTCAAGCGGTAGCGCGCCTGCCTGGCATGCGTGCAGCCCAGGTTCGATCCTCAGCACCACATACAAACAAAGATGTTGTGTCCAGTAAAAAATAAATATTAAAATTCTCTCTGTCTCTCTCTTTAAAAAAAAAAAGCACATGTGCCACCTTGTACCACATTGCTAAGAGCAGTCAGACCTGGCCACCAAATGCCTGTAGAAATAGAAACAAGAAACAGCATTAGGATTTTCAGATCCTGATTCTTTTAACTAATACTTCCTCTCAGGCCAAGATAACCTTAACCAAAATAAAAGACAATATGTCCTCTTTCTGTAAAAGGAAGGCTAGAGCAACATGAATTTATCCAAGGAGAATCAGTAAATCTATACCCATTGAAATGTGAAAATAACCACTGGGCTTCTCTTTTTGCAGACCTGTAGGATTTGGCACCCAAAACAGAAAGCTAAAGCCATGGATGATTGCACTTCTCATTTTGTTGTCACTGACATTGGTAGCACTGACCATTGGCCTTCTGACTCACTTCTTAGTCTCTGGTGAGTAAAATTAGGTATTTCACTCAATTTTATTTCATTTATCTGCAAAGCTTCATTTGTGTGTATGTAAATAAAATTTATATTTTTACCTGTTAAAGTCCCCATTCAGAATTTTAAAAATGTACTCTGTAATTTCATTAGAAATAGTTACTAAATATCTATTTCATACAAATACTTTTCTGTGTGCTCTGGATATAGCTTTAAGCAAAGTGGATGAATCTTCTATTCCATTAGAGTTCCCAATACAGTATTATTCTAAGAATCTACATAAAATGTCAAAAAATTTTATTCTTAAATTTAGTTTACTAGTAACCATAGAAAACAACTCTCACCATCTATTATATATTGAATAAAAAACTGTGATGAATTTGTCATGAAAATTAACTCTTTTACTCATGATCACCATTTTTTGTCCACTGGCATTTCTAGGATAAAAGAAAAACATGTCTCTGATGAAAGAATGAATTTCAAAATAATGTATAAAGTATGACATGATGTCATCACTAATTTTTAAAGAAAAAAATTATTCTTTCAAAACAATATGCAAGGATTATATTTTTATTACCTAGTATGTTTGTGATTACACAAGTACCACATTAGGAAATTTTCTTTTTATTTGCCATCTCTCTGTGGGCAGAATAAAAACCATTTACATTTTTTTTGACAAATCTCTATAAAGCCATTCTCATATGAATGTATGTGGAAAAATAAGTATCCCAGGCTGCTTACTTGAATGGTATTGTCTCTTTCCACCTTCCACAGACTTGAGGAGGGAGTGACACTGCCATTAGGAGACTAAACAGGCTTATTATGACCATACTCCTGGGCCTTATGTAATGAGTCCAACTGTAGTTTATGGGAATGACTAAAAAATTATTTGATTGCACAAAAGCCCCTTTTCTATGAGAGTAAGTTTTGATATGGATTATATTAGATAAGTAATTGAGAAGAGAAAAAAAATTACATGGTCCAGAGATGTTCAATTTAGGAGATAGTCCTAAGATTCCTCTTTCCTGATTCTTTTAACTAATACCTTCCCTCAGGTCAAGATGACCTTAACCAAAATAAAAGACAAAATGTCCTCTTTCTGTAAAAGGAAGGCTAGAGCAACATGAATTTATCCAAAGAGAATCAGAAAATCTGTACCCATTGAAATGTGAAAGTTAGTCAGGAAACCCATTGTTTTCTACTTGAGCTTGGATGCCCAAGAACCCAGGTTTTTTAAAGGTTACTCCATTCTCTGTCATGAATTTTTTGTTGCTTTCTTGTCCTCTCTGAGCCTTTCTCTCAAGGTTACCAAATTTGTCAGGAGTCTCCAATGCTCTCTCTTTTCTTACCTTACCTGATAGCCAAGCAGGAATCTGAATGACTTATCTCTGTTACAATGGTTTTCACTGCAATCTCAGACCGCTTTTTTCCTTAGTTTTTCTTTTCATGTTTTCTTAGCTATACCTAGGTCTGTCGTTACAAATCAGAATGTATAGGATGTCCATTTAATCTACTTTCAGTAGAATATGTATGGTGGCTTACATTTCAGCTCAGCAAGGGGAAATGAAGTAATGAACATTCACATTCTAGAGCCAGACCAATTAGGGTTCAAAACTTGAATAGGTCACCTAATAGTTGTATAACATAGAGCAAGTTACTTAATACCACTGTATTTTACTTTCCTCATCTGTTAAATGGAGTGATGTCAATCTTAGCTTGTGTAAGGCTCAGAAGAGTTAATAAAGTAAACAGAACAGTGCCAGGCACATAGTTACTACTTAATAAATGCCAGACAATGTTATTAACATAAAACTTAAG
Source organism: Callospermophilus lateralis (assembly GCF_048772815.1). Lineage (NCBI taxonomy): Eukaryota > Metazoa > Chordata > Mammalia > Rodentia > Sciuridae > Callospermophilus > Callospermophilus lateralis. The sequence continues at coordinate 51,351,432 of NC_135312.1, read as the reverse complement.
TGTAATTTTTATGAAATTAGAAAGAAGCTCATGATATTTTTATGACTTCATATTAGCCCTATTGTAGTTATGTCTTAGATCCTGAAATATTTGCCCAAATCCTTTAATTTCCTACTTCCCATTTTCATCACAGGTGAGAAAATGGAATACTATCATGGCACCTTTAAAATTTCAGATCTTCAAGTCAATAGCAATTCTGGACAAAAGAGCACATACCAGTTGGAGCGCTTACGGGAGATGAGCGAAATTTTGGTAAATCTGATAAGATTCTTTTTATTGAAGAATGATGCAAGTGGAAGAAATTTTATGAAGACATTTTCTTTATTTCCAAAAACATGATTTTCAGACGACATGCAAGAAAATCAATTTGCAGATTCTTTGGTTACACACCAGACTTGCCAAATTGATATGTGCTAGGATGAGTAGGTGGAGATAGAGAAGTAAGGGAACCTGCCTGACTAGCGAATGGGTGATTCTGATAAACCATTTCTAACTCAACCATTTCATTTAAAGATGAGAGACTTGAGGCCTCATTGTTCTCCCAATTCCATTATTATGTTTCCCTAAGGAAAAGCCTAACTATACCATAAATAATTATTTCTAAAACTATGTGATTTTTATTTTCCTAAAACTACATTTTAAGATTTAGGAAGTTTTTGAAGAATATGAGAAAAGAAAGGGCAAGAAAAATGTTAATATTACCTGTATATGTATTATTTTTTTCTTTTTTAAAATTTTTTATGTGTCTTAATTAGTTATACATGACAGTAGAATGCACTTTGATACATTATATGTAATGGAGTATAATTTTCTCATTCTTCTGGTTGTACATGATATAGAATCCCACTGGTGGTACAGTTATACATGTACATTGGGTAATAATGTCTGATTCATCCTACTAACCTTCCTATCCCCATACCACTCCCCTCCCTTCACACCCCTCTAAAGTAACTCTAATCTTCCCTAGCACACCCCCATTGTGAATTAGCATCCACATATGAGAGAAAACATTCAGCTTTGGTTTTTATGGATTGGTTATTTCACTTAGCATGATATTCTCCAGCTCCATCCACTTACCGGAAAATGCTATAATTTCATTCTTCTTTAAGGTTAATATAAATAAATAAATAAATAAATAAATAAATAAATATTTTATATATATACATAAATATATATATATATATACACACATTATATATATGCATAAAAATTGTGTATATATATATATATACACAATTTTTATGCATTTATCTGTTGAAAGGCACCTAGGTTGGTTCCATAGTTTAGCTATTGTGAATTCATTTGCTATAAACATTGATTTGGCTGCATCACTGTACTATGCAGATTTTAAGTCCTTTGGTTATAGACCAAGAAGTGGGATAGCTAGGTCAAATGGTGGTTCCATTCTGAGTTTTCTAAGGAATCTCCATACTGCTTTCCATAATGGTTGCACCAATTTGCAGTCCCACCAGCAAAGTATGAGTGTACCTTTTTCCCCACATCCTCGCCAACATGTATTGTTATTTTATTTTTAATAATTGCCATTCCGATTGGAGTGAGATGGAATTTCAGTGTAGTTTTGATTTGCATTTCTCTAATTGCTAAAGATGTTGAACACATTTTCATATATTTGTTGATCTATTGTAATTCTTCTTCTATGAAGTGTCTGTTCAGTTACTTAGCCCATTTATTGATTGGGTTATTTGTATTTTTAGTGTTAAGTTTTTTGAATTGTTTATATGTCCTGGAGATTAATACTCTGAGGTGCATGTGGTAAAGATTTTCTCCCATGCTGTAGGTTCTCTCTTCATGTTATTGATTGTTTCCTTTCCTGAGAAGCTTTTTAGTTTAAATCCATCCCATTCATTGATTCTTGATTTTACTTCTTATGCTTTAGGAGTCTTGATAAGGAAGTCACATTCCAAGCCAACATGGTGAAGATTTGGGCCTACTTTTTCTTCTGTTAAGCACAGTGTCTCTGGTCTAGTGCCTAAGTCTTTGATCTACTTTGAGTTGAGTTTAATGCAGGGTGAGAGATAGGAGTTTAATTTCATTTTGTTAGATGTGGATTTCCAATTGTTCCAGCACTATTTATTGAATAGGCTACCTTTTCTCCACTGAATGTTTTGGTGCCTTTGTCTAGTATAAGATAACTGCATTTATGTGGGTTTGTCTGTGTCTTCTATTCTGTACCACTGGTCTATGTGTCTGTTTTGGTTCCAATACCATGCTGCTTTTGTTACTATGGCTCTGTAGTGTAGTTTAGGGTCTGGTATTATGATGTCTCTGACTTCACTTTTCTTGCTAAGGATTGCTTTGGCTATTCTGGGTTTTTTATTTTTCCAAATAAATTTTGTGATTGCTTTTTCTAGTTCTATGAAGAATGTCATTGGGATTTTAATTGGAATTGCATTAAATCTGTATAAATATATAAAATATATAAAAATATAAAATAGTATGTCCATTTTGAAAACATTAATTCTGCCTATCCAGGAGCATGAGAGGTCTTTCCATCTTCTAAGGTCTTCTTCAATTTCTTTCCTTAGTGTCCTGTAATTTGCATTGTATAGGTCTTTTACCTTTTTTGTTAGATTGATTTCCAAGTATTTTATTTTATTTTTTCTGAAGCTCTTGTGAATGAGGTAGTTTTCATAATTTCTCTTTCAGTGGATTTGTCACTGCTATATAGAAACATGTTTGATTTATGGGTGTTAATTTTATAACCTGCTACTTTGCTGAATTTGTTTGAGTTTTAGAAGTTTTCTGATGGAATTTTTTGTTAATATCACCTGTATATATATTATTAATGACAGAAAACCCAGACCTAATATGTAACATTCAAGTTAAATGCTAGCAATTTTTATTAAAATGCAGCATTTTCCCCCAAAGCATTTTGCACTCCACTGGGTGCAAAATATACACCCAGTTGTATGAAGTTCTGCTTAGGATTCTCATGAACCATCACTCAAAATCGGTACAGGTTAACTTCCTGATAAGGAAGCACACAAACACAAAGTTATTTTAAAAGGGAAGAAATGACAAGTATATGGTTTGTTTTTGTAAAAAAATACTTTTCCTCCCACAACATTTTATTTCTTTCTGCACTTAGTTGTTGTTTTTCTATGTCACCATCTGCTCCTTGTCTATAGTGTACTCACTTGCAATGTATTTACAATAATATGCTTATTATTGATGGTGTTTATAATCTATATTTTCAATCAATATTAAATTGTGCACTGTTTTATCTTGCAGTCTCATCTCCCAATCAATAACTAATGTTTACAGATTAATGGTTCCTTCCATTCTTTTATATTCAGAGCATCTTAGAAAATGATATTTCCAATCAATTCTTGAGGAATGATAAAATGAACCTGAAGCCTGCATGTGCATGTATATCCCAATATCTTCTCTACTCCTTTTATCCTAAATGACTTCATATAACCTCCTCAATGTAAAAAAGAAAGAATCTAAAAATGCTTTAATGAAAAAGTTAAATTCTTTGAATAAAAAGAAGTGTATAATTTGTTGAGAAACTCAAAATCTATTTTCTTTTACATTATTGCTATTTTAAGTTAACTAAAATTCTGTCTATTAAAATAAATAGGAATAGAATATGTCTTAATAGAAGTGAGAGAAAGGCAGGGGTATATCTATAATGGAAACTGTGTTAAAAGTGGACTTTTGAGTTTCAGTTTAGCATGTGTTTCTAAGAATGCAGGAACTTCAGGGATAGAGGCTGAGTTAAGTGACATGTTATCAGAAAGGTATATGCAAGACCCTTCCATGGTTCTCATGTTTATTTATTCTTCTTCATCCAACAAGCCCATACTGCTGCCCCTGCAAGCAACCATTAGCAACTATTCTACTTCATGACTATTGTTTTATCTGTATTCATTCTTATAAAAATGCATTTTGTTTTATGTATGTGCACAGGCTTTAATCTTTTGTTTTATAAATCACTCTGTCTCACCATTTTTACCCAGAAACATTTATTTATTTATTTATTTGTATTTTATTTAGAGACAGGTTCTCACTGAGTTACTTAGCACCTCATTTTTGCTGAGGCTGGCTTTGAACTCATGATCCTCATACCTTATCCTTCCAAGCTGCTGGGATGCTCAGAACTTTTTTAAAAAGATCCACCCATATCACTAACTGCACATCTAATTCATTGCTATTAACTGTTACATGATAATTACTAATTAAATATGCCATATCTTGCCAGCACATTTACCTGTCACTCCAAGAATCAGACTCTTACTGATCCCTTTAAATATCCATGAAAGCACTTTTAGAGCAGAATTACTAGATTGTTGGACATGTGCACACTTAATTCAACAAAAGGATACACAATTGCTCTTCAGAATGACTGAATCAGTGTATACTCTCATATGCAATGAATAAAGTTTCATATGTCCCACACCTTTGCTAACAATTGCATATCTTAGTCTTTCATGGCAGCAACAAAAATATATATTTCATAAAATGGGTGACTTAAACTACAAACATTTATTTCAAACAGTTCAGAAGGTTCAGGAGTCCAAGACGAAGGTACCAACAAATACAATGTCCAGTGAGGGCCTGCTTCCTAGTTCACCAAAGACCATCTTCTTGCTGTGTTCTCACATGGTGAAAGGGGCAAGAGAACTTCCTTTTATACAGACATTATTCTCTTGAGGGCTCCATCTTCATAGCCAAATCATCCCCCTATCATTCCATCACCTAATACTATCACCTGGAAAATTAGGTTTGCAAAATATGAATTTAGGGTACACAAACATTCATTCCAAAGTATTTGGTATTATTTGGCTTTTTTTTTTCTTTTCTGGGTATTATTTGTCAGGCTATCAGGCATCAAGTAGTATTGTACTCATTATTTAATTTGCATTTTTTAATTACTAATGAGTTTGTGCATCATTATCTTTACTTACCCACCTTTTGGGCTTTTGTGTCTATAAATTGCTTGTATATATTCTTTGCTTGTTTGTTCTATTAGAACCATTTTTTTAAATTCATATTGCTTTGTAAGAGTTCTTTATAATTTTTAGATATTAATGTGTCAGTTATTGACATTTTGCTTCTAATAATACTTACCAAGAAACAGAAATCCATAAGTTTGAAGTAATCATATTTATTGATTTTCTTTGCCTTACAAATATGGTTGAAGTTTCTTTTAGAGAGGTTCTTCCCTCTTTATATATCACAAAAATTTTTTAGTATATTTTCTCCTATTAAGTTTATAATTTTATTCTTTATATTAGGTCTTTAATGCACCTAGAGAATACTTTGAATGTGATATTAGATATGAATCCAAGTATCTTTTTAAAATATAACCAACTAAACAATCTAAGTTTTCCAAAATATATAGTATAATTATTGAGCTCATTGAATTTCTTGTCACCTGGATCTACTGTAGAGGAAATATGATCTGTCATCTCAAATTGTTCCCAATCTTTTTGAAGAGATGTGAATAACACACATGAAATTGAACAGCATGACATGATATAATTAAGGATTAAATTGTAGGTTGAAGGAAATAAGTTGCAGAAGAATTTCAAAGAAAGAGAAGATGAAGGAGAGTTCCCATGGTTCATATTATTTTACACTCCTTTAAAAGAGACAGGTGTTCTTCTCCCCCCACCCCCGCCCTCTACAAAGTTTGCTTTAGAAGAATTATTGGAAGGATTCATGCCTCCTTCTGAGTCACTCCTGTTTATTGTTGCTAAATCCTAATGAATACAACCAGATTCTTTTCCCTCTCCTGTATGGGTGCTAATTAGATCATCAAGAAAGACAGGTTGCAGGCCCTGTTCTCCCACATAATTCTGGCTTTGTTGATTTGAATGTAAATAGAGATGCAAAAGTAAATGAGTTTGTGCTCACATACTGCTAAAATTTATCCCGGTTCCCTGAGATGGTGCAACAGACTTATTTCTTCCCTCATATCATCCTTCAGAGAAGACTTCAGAAACCAGATACTAGTAAAAATGTTCCTAAATTTATGATCAGCTTACCTCCCAATAAATTCATTAAAAATATCATAGGCTGAAAATACACTGAATATATTTAACCTACCAAATATCACAGCTTAGCCAGGTCTACCTAAAAATGCTCAGAACACTTACATTAGCCTAAAGTTGGCACAAATTTTCTACTACAAAGACTATTTAGTAAGAAAGGGTTGGATGCCTCATGTAATTTATGGAAGATTAATTTACTGAAGGAAATAAAACTAGCAAATGATACAGGGTTAGCATTTGAAAGTAAGCGTTCTGATTTGAAATTCTATGTTCTAATACAAACTTCTATCCTCCAAGCTGCTTATCATCCAAAAGAATCATCTGCATGATTTTACTTCCCATCTATCATGCCACAAAATACTAGAGGAATCGTTATTATATTAACAAGAGACAAAGACCACTATCTGTATTAACAATGGCAACAGCTGAATTAACTTAGGATTTTCTCCCCCTAAAAAGACTACTCCTGGGTTAAGGAAGTTCTAAATTTTATTTTCTTTGTACTCGGGAACACCAGAAATAGGCCCACAAATCATCCTCAAAATATATGTGTAGAGTTGTAGAGACAACAAACTTGGAAACAGAAAGTGATACAAAGAGATAAATGCAGTTTAGGAACACTCTCTATTAGAAGGGAAAGGTAAGATATTGGATTCCTCCGACAGGCACTGCAGCAGGAAAGTATAGTGAGAAAGAGATACTAGGTCAAAGTAAATTTAGCAAACGTGTGAAAGATTACCTGAAATTTGGAATTGGAGAAGGAAAGGAGAGTAAAAGATGTCCAATGTTTGGAGTCAGGCTATGGTCCTATGCCTAGAAAGACTGAATTTGAAAACTTGGAGAAAAGATAAATACTAAGAATAAGCAGAACTGGGTGTGGTGGCACACACCTGTAATCCCAGTGGCTCCAGAGGCTAAGGCAGGAGGATCTTGATTTCAAAGCCACCCTCAGCAATTTATCAAGACCCTAAGTAACTCAGTGAGACCCTGTCTCTAAATAAAATATATTTTTAAAAAACGGCTGGAGATGTGGCTCAGTAGTTAAGTACCCGGGGTACCTAAAAAAAAAAAAGAATAAGCAGAGACTTGCAAGAAACTTTCTGCTCAGAGGTTAGAAAAACTGTATGTAGAAAGTGACTGTGTTATTTGAGAGCTCAAACTTGCACTCATACTGTAATTGAATATTAGGTTTGACTGAAAGTAGGTGATATGTAGGATTAACCTCCACTTTCAAAGTGTGTCATTTGATTCCTGACAGGAAAAGCTAATTGTTGTACATTTCATGTCTAATCCATAATATTAACACTGCAAGTAAGGTATTATTATCCCTACCTTATAAATAAAGAACTGAGATCTGAAATTACAAATAATAAATGATGGAGGGGAAGTTTAAAGTTATATAGATAATTCTAAACATATACTCTTTCAACTAAATCAATCTACTTGTCAGGAAGAGATTCAGTTATGATAGGAGATAAAATTATTAACACCTATATCAACTCATCTTTCATTTAAATTTTTAAATCCACAAAGATTATAAATCCTCTGTGCTTTATTATATCATGTTTTCTTAATCAATATATTGGGTTTATATTATAGAAAGATGTCTTCATCCTCATTACCTTGTATCAATTTTCAATGATGAAGGCAACAATAGGAGCAACTATAACAGATAGAAGGAAGTTAATGGATTCATTTGCATATGGGTGTTTAACAAAATCCATAGTTGGAAGAAAGGTATAGATGGGTGTGCTTTTTTTGTGGAAAGTTTTTTTGTGTGTGACAGGAAGCAATACGAACCATCTCTAAACTTCTTGATGAAGTTTTGAATATAGCATAGTCTCCACTCTGCCAAGTTATCTATTTAGTTTATCATTCATCATTCAGTAAATGCAACGTTGTATTAGGCCCTATGAAAAATATCCCCCCTTCCTCCTTTCCTTTTTCCCTCTCTCAAAATAATCAAACTTAGAGTTTAAAAAAATAACACACTTGGAAATGACATGAACTTTCTAAATAATGGCCTTTCCTTGTTTTGGGCATTCTTATCTTAAATACATTTAGTACAATTTTGTAATATATACAAATTAGATATTTTTCTTTTAGAAATATAATTTGTCTACTTAAGTTATTATGGCACACTGAAAGCTAATATTTTATCCTTCGAATATTTCATTACAAACTATTTTTTACAAATTTACCTTGCTTCCCAGTCTCAGGAATATTAATCAATTTAGGATAATATTGTTCAATATATTGTTATTGCAATATATGTGATTAGTTATTAGTCTGTTTCCTTCTAAAAAAAAAAAGAAGAAGAAGAAGAAGAACTAGTGCAATAAAAAAAAATGACTGGTAACATGATAAAATATTTAACCTTATTTGGTGATTTCATTACCTCCTGCCTTAAGGTAATCATAGAGCACTCTACCCACAAGTCCACAGGCCTCAAATGATGCTTCATCCAGCTCCTTTCTCCAGTAGACATAACAATGGGCTCAAAGCTATGGGTGTTGGACTTTACCTGGAAGGCCAACAAGCCTTAAAATCCTGTGAGCATCTCTAATTATGATGTCCTATCCAGGCTTGAGAAAATGACTACGGTTCACTTATTCAATCAAAATTATCTGGGCCAGGCACAGTGGTGCACACCTATAATCCCAAGAACTCAGGAGGCTGAGAAAGGAGATCACAAGTTTAATGCCAGCCTCAGCAACTTAGCAAGATCCTGTCTGTAAATAATTTTTTTTTTTTTTAAGAAAAAAAGGACTGGGGATGTGGCTCAGTGGTTAAGCACCCCTGTATTCAATTTCAGCTACCCAAAACAAACAAACATATAAACCGAAAATCTGGAGATCTAAATAGATTCAATAAAAACTTTAATGGATTGTAACAAAAGCTACCAAGATTATGGTCCTTATTTTTGGAAGTGTTCTTGCAGTTTCAGATGCTCTTGGACACCACTCACAGCCTGTCAGTGGACAGCAGTTCTTGGTGGTAACCAACCTATGTGATGACTCTGAAGTCAGCACTACAAGGACATTAACAAGCTCAGAAGCTGGATGGCCTTGGCTTCAGTCCTGGCTCTGTGGCTTACAACCGTGTCATCTTGGGCAAGTCACTTCCTCATCCATATAATACGAATAATAAGAGATTCACTTCAGATGGTTGATGTTAAAAACAAATGGGCTCAAATACAAGAGACTTTGTATTTGATGCACAGTTGGCAAACAATAGTGATAATTACTCCTTTTGTTATAACACTTGTAGCCTCACCAATGAGCTTTCCACAAGAAATCAAACAGCCTAAAAATGTCCACAAGGAGAAAAATTTCCCTTCTAATAATTCAGGGGCAATTTTCTTTTTTTCTCTAGGAGCTTTAATCACAATTTGATGTATAAAATAGAGTAAAAATCCTTGGAATTATTTCCTAGTAAATGCAATCATTTCTGAGAAATAAATTTTCACATTGATTCATTAAAAAAAAACATGCTGCATATCTATCATAGGCAAAGCACTATGCTAGATACTGCAGAATATGAAAACAAATCATTATCTCTATGCACAAAGAGTTTGCAGTTTAGTAAAGGACATCCTACCTCTACATAAAGAGTAAGAAAGTTTGATAAGGATAAGAAAAAATGAGACAAACTAAGGAGAGTGCAAAATTAGTCTGAGGATGAAAAACTAACCCTGAAGAAGGTATTATCCAGAATAGATCTTAAGAAGAATTGTGATTCAGAAAAGTAGAGCTAGCAGAAGGTGTTACAAACCAAAGGAATGGCCTGAAAAGGACAAGTACACAGAAAAATGAGGGCCATGCCTGTGAGTTACTGGTATCTAGAAGCCTGAGCAGGCAAGCTGGTTACAGATGGTGAAGCCTTTAAATGTTTGGCATTATGAACAGTTCAACTGCAACTACACAGTACTCTCTGTTCCCTCCTTGATTTCAGCCCTGTAGCAATGTAACTTCAATTAAGTCATATTTAAACCTAAAGGTGTATCTTATACTATCTTATACTATCCTTTGTATGGCATCCTTAATATAATTAAGAGAAAGCCACTGAATCTAAAGTTTTTTGTAGAGTATTTTCAGTTACTTTCCTTCTCAGGAAGACTTCTGGTGTTGATAGAATCAAGAGCTTTATATGCCATTTGCCAACCTTCATTGGCAAGTCTCTTTGAAACTCACAGTCTCAGCCCTGCAATACCCCCTATGTGAATGTACAGAAAGCTGGTCGAGAAGCTTGTGATAGAGAAAGGCAGCAACATGTGTAAACATAACTCTGTTTAGTACAGGAATGAGAACTGAATGGCAGGGTGTATCTGTTTGTTTGAGTTGACAACCTCTCCCCAACTCTTTAATTAAACACCCAACTAACCTTCAATTGCCCTCTTAGAACTTAATCTCAGTGCAACTTCCAGCATTCCAAAATCAACAAGCAGAAAGAAGTATCAACCTACCTGAAAAGCGGTCTTTGTTCAATGTTAGGAGATAAATTACAGATCTCTCCAAATGCCCAAAAGTGAGAGGTAGGAAAGATTTACAAATCACTAACTCTACTAAGTGGCATAAATAGCAATAAATTTATAAGTAACTGGTGCACAGGTTTGAAAAAAAAAATGTTCTCTAAAACTATTGGGAACTTGGAATGCTATAATGTGCACAGAAAGAATGTTTCTGATGATGTAAGCATTAACTTGTCAGGCAAACACAATTTCAGAGTCTCTTGAAAGCTCATTTATTAATAAACTCCATTCAGCAATAAGTTTTTTATTTTTGTGTTTTCTTGGATCATCCCTCTGTTGTAACTTCATTAACATAAGAACTCTTTTTACCAATTTTTGAACTTCTTTTCTCAAAGTGTTGTCCTCAGACTGCCTGTATCACCTCAAGATCCCTGAGCCTCATCCCAGATTGAATTAATGAGTCTTTTTAGAGACAGAGTCCTGGAATTTGAATTATAAAGAAGAAAATTTTATATTATTGTGATCACATAGGTTATTTCTACTTAGATTCTTTCTACATTATTCTTTCAGTTACTATCTTCCCAGAGAACCTAACTGTTAAAAGATGGAATTAATGCTGTGTCTAGCTGTTTTTTTCCACAGGCATGTTCCAGATGGATGCTATCATACACAGAGTTGAAAATTATCCACAAGTTACAAATGGCCAAGAATCAATTGCACATGGAACTTACTCAGGGGATAATTGCCAACCAAACTTCTTAAAATATCCAAGTGCCATTTACTTTTATTCCTTTTAAAATTTATTGCTTTTCTCCCTGTTTCTTTTGGTTTGTCTTTTCTTTTTTTTTTCCAGACTTTCCTCATACACAGAGTTGAAAATTATCCACAAGTTACAAATGGCCAAGAATCAATTGCACATGGAACTTACTCAGGGGATAATTGCCAACCAAACTTCTTAAAATATCCAAGTGCCATTTACTTTTATTCCTTTTAAAATTTATTGCTTTTCTCCCTGTTTCTTTTGGTTTGTCTTTTCTTTTTTTTTTCCAGACTTTCCTCCCATTACCAAGGAATAGTATTGACTGTGGGTACAAAGAAATGAATATTCCATTGTCACTCTTGCAAAAACACATCTTGTAAAATAGTTTTATTTCTAGAATATAAGCTGCAAACCACCAAATTTATTCTTTCCTTATGTATGTACAGATAAGGGCATATTTTAAATACTAACAATTTATTCTTTAAATACTGCCTTTGAACTTATGTTTAGAGCTATTATCAAGTATATGTTTTACAAGTATTATACCATGTTATCTTGATCAATCAACTACTTGAAAGCTTATTGCTATGCGTTCTAGGAAATAAATTGAAACAAAATTAGTATTATATTTAACAAAGAGGCAAGACCTGAGTTTAATCCTTGTTTGTCATTATTTAAGTCCTTGTTTTTCATGATCTGTGTAAAGCCAGGAAAAGTCACATAATGTCTCGAATTCAGTTTCCTCTTTTAGTAAAACAGTGAACAATAATTCTTTTTACCATAAATAACTTTAAGGATTAAGGAAATAATTAATATTCTGGTTCCAAGTGAAGCGTCTATGAATTCCTGATGGTCCTAACTTATTCCTTGATCCCTAAAACAGACTTCCATTCATTGTTTTTTTTTTTTGTTTTATTTATTTATTTATTTATTTATTTATTTATTTATTTTTAGTTAGTGGGTTTTCCTGCCCCTTCCTTCAGGATTTAGGATCCCCTGCCCCATCCATACATTCGGCTCATCTGTTGTCTACCATGACCTCTGGTACTTGCATTAAGATGACATTCTTGCCACCAAGTGGTTACTAGGGGATATTGTCAGGCAAACTCTAGGTGTGACAGACCACAATAGCACGATGCTGTGTGGCAGGCAGTTAAAACTGGTGCATATGTTCCAAAGTCATTTGCTTTTATTCTTCTTTTTCTTTGGTGACATAAACTAAATAGTGTAATTCTTTTATTTATCTATTTATTTTTTGGATACTGAGATTGAACTCAGGGGCACTCAACCACTGAGCCATATCCCCTGCCTTATTTTGTATTTTATTTAGAGACAGGGTATCACTGAGTTTCTTACTGCCTCGCTTTGAACTCGAGATCCTCCTGCCTCAGCCTCCCAAACCGCTGGGATTATAGGCATGCACCACCAAGCTGGCTAAGAGTGCAATGTGATCTGTTATTGTAACACTATCTTACTTTCTCTTCCTTTGTTATTTACCCTAGAGTTGATAATCAACCATTTAAAAATCTTTGGCTGTCTCCTAAGTCCCTAGTGCCTCTACCTTGTCTCTTACAACCAAAGACCTGCAGAGAAGTTAAGACCTACAATGTCAGAATTGGAAGTAGGGAACCACCAGCAACTACCTATCAAAACAGTCCTGAAATTTTATGTGTTTCATCTTCCTAACCTTTCGAGTGACATACCACTATCTTTGTCTTACAAGTTAGGAAATATGCTCACATTGGTTCAGTCACTTTTCCAAGGCTGCCCAGTTCATGAGCAAGAGAATAGGTTCAAACCCAGGATGGAGATAAAGTCCTCTCTGCCACTTCTCAAAGCCTTGTTCTATGTTCCATCTCTATGGTGCCTTTCTACTAAGAAAAAATGTGTAGTGATATCTTCTATTACAAATATCACACCAAACATTAGAAATTTATGGGAAGAATTTTAAAAATATGAGTGTCTAGGTTTCTGTAAGACCAATTGAAACCAAAATTCTGGAAGATGAACCCCCAAATCATGTTTTTAATTGAGCAAATAATTCTGTTGTGAAGTTTGAGGATTACTGATTTAAATGATGATGCTACTCCTGTGAAATTGTATTTCTATTGTTTTAACATTTATTCAAGAGTATAGTTTTATTACAAGACAGCTTATTAACAATAGTTTTTCTCTGTAATCACAGGTGGATGAAATATTTATTAATTCAGCCTTGAACAAGCACTATATCAAGAACCAAATAATCAGACTAACGTATGTATGTTTGGGCAAAGGGATAGTCACAAGCCTGGAGGGACAGAGGGCAAATGACACAGGAGCCTCATATATGTAACCATTTGTACTAGGTTATTGGCTAGGATTCTTCATAAACATTACTTCCAATAATCTCAAGAAATAGGACTGACCACCATTTTGTAAACTAAAAAAAAAAAAAAAAAAAACAACTAAGATTTGGGGATCAGGGTAAGTGATGTATTCAAAGTTCCCCAATGGATAGTTCTGCCTCAAGTGACAGAACCAGGACACAGACCCCACTGATGATTTATGAGCTGGAATCTGTCAAAACCCAAAGCCTCAAGAAAATCCAGCAGCATGTCATTACATGCACCGAGTTATATGCTTTTGACAGATAAGTCATTTCAAAAACATTCAAAAGACAAAATTGACTACAAAAGGTAATCATGAGTTTTACCTATAATAAAACACTAGTTACAGGAGGCATGTCCAAACAAAAAGATCTTCCTGCAGAAATAAATGTTCTTTTGTTATGGTGGAGAGAAAAGACTCTTATCAGTTGTAGATATTGTCCAAAGGTTTCAAATGTGTTATTTCGAAAGTCATGCAACAGAACATATATGTCATATGCACAAACCCATGAACATGCATAGCTCATGTTCTTTTGAGGGGGTGGGAGGTACTTGGGATTGAACTCAGGGGCTCTCGACCACTACGTCACATCCCCAGCCCTATTTTGTATTTTATTTAGAGACAGGGTCTCACTGAGTTGCCTAGCATCTCGCTTTTGCTGAGGCTGGCTTTGAACTCACAATCCTCGTGTCTCAGCCTCCTGAGCCACTGGGATTACGGGCCTGTGCCACAGTGCCTGACTCATGCCTCATGTTCTTAGGGAAAAAGAATCTATTCAGACATGAATTTATTTGAAGGAAATAATAATCACTTTTATTACCAATAGACTAATAATGCCTTATTGATAGACTTATTCCAAGTTTTTTACATTTTTACTGATATCTAGGGACTTCCATAAGGATTTTATAATACAAATTAGACAATTTAGAAGATAAAAGCATTCCTAGATTTCTCACTTTGTTTGCCATAGCATTCTAGCATTATCATCACTGCATGAATTCCTTTGGATTTGTAGCCACTACCACTATGCAATATTTTGTGGGGAATCCAGAGATATTCTATATGGTAAATAGTATTAATTCCTCTGATTTAATATGAAAAATCACTTGGTTACCTGTTTTCCAATTTGACATAAAATTCTGATGATTTATATGTTTATATTCCAGAGCCTAAATGGACCACAACACATAAAATGTTTCAGAATTAATATAATTTACTCTTTTCAGTCAAAAATTCAGGATGATAGGCTTCCAATGTTTTTTAGAGCTTTGATCTTTTGTAGCATAAAAATAAGAGACATGGCAGATTAATACATATTAATTTTAGTTTTTAAAAAGACCTTGAATTAATTTGGTTTTCCTATTTGAAGAGAGTGTAATACTTTAGTTCCACTGGACTGCAGATTAGTACAATCACTTTGGAAAGAAATATGGAGATTCCTTAAAAAACTAAGACTAGAATCACCATATGACTCAGATATCCCCCTCGTTGGTATTTATCCAAATGAGCTAAATCAGCATACTATAGTGATACATGCATATAATTGTTTATAGAAGCACAATTACTATAGCCAAATTATGGAACCAGCCATCAACAGACAAATGGATAAAGAAAATCTGGTACATATACACAATGATGTTTCACTCAGCTATAAAGAAGAATGAAAATGTGTCATTTGCTGGAGAACATCATGCTGACTGAAACAAATCAGACTCAGAAGTGTCATATGCATTCTCTTATATGTAGAAGTTAGAGAGATAGAAAGAAAGGAATAAAAATGGTAGGAGATGGGTCTAATGAAAGTAAGAAGAAGGCTAATACAGTAGATGAACAGGATCAAGAGAGAGGGAGAAAGGGAGGGCATAGGGAAATACTGGGAAATGAAATATACCAAATTATACTATGTTCATGTTAGATTATACCACAATGAATATTGCTTTTGCATATAATTATACTGCGTTAATTAAAATAATAATAACAGTGAAAGAGAGATCAGTAAAGTAGAAAAAGTAGATCTAAGGAGGCAGGAAGGGAAAGAAAGGGAAGGAACCAAGGAATGTGATTGATCAAATTATGTGCACATTCCAATATTGCATAATGAATCCTACTATTATGTATAATTATAATGTACCATAAAAACAAATTTTAAAAACACTAAAAAAAGTTCAGTTCCATAGGAGAAGAGTCTTGAACCACTTTGTATGAAAAATTCAAAAAACTGAGCATGTTTAATCTAGAGCATACTCAGGGACCACACTTTATTATCTTCAAATATTTATGTGGAAGAGGAAATTGATTCATTGTGTATGTTCCAGTTTCCCTTAAGCCTTAGGGAAACATAAAGGGAGATATATTGCAACTTAAAATAAAGAACTCTTAGAATCAGAGTTGACCAAAAAGAAAACAGTCTCTTTGGGAAGTAAATTTTCCATTATTTTATGACTGCGTTGGGTTGGAGGACCACTTGTCATGGATGGTGTAGAGGTGGTTCATTTACTAAATGTATCAATGATTGACCTAAGAGAACAGGAAGGTTTCTTCCAACTTTCAGAATTTCTTACTTTGATGATGACTTTTTAATCTGAATCTCACCCAACTGCTGTAATAAAATAATAAAAGGCAAGAGAAAACATGTGAAATGGCATTAGGTAAGACAGTGACACATAGAAGAGTATGAATGTGAATTAACACTCATCAATTAGGTATAATTCATGAGAAAAAGATAAAGAGTATAGGACAAAACCAGATGCATTCTTTGAATATGTACTTTTCTCTTACATGTTATAGTCCAGAAGTAGATGGTGTAAAAGCAGACATCGTCATGGTGTTCCAGTTCCCTTCTACTGGGCAAAGAACTGTAAGAGAGAAGAAAATCCATAGCATCTTAAATCAGAAGATAAGAAATGAAAGAGCCTTGCCAATAGATGTTTCCTCAGTTCAAGTTAATGGTAAGTAGGTACTTTACCCATGATATGAAGTCTCTAGTAGGTCTGTTTTTTATATAATCAGAAACTTATTTGTCATTATTACCACTTCAAATAATAGCTCAAATTCATATGGAAAATTTTCTCAACTTAAGTGATCTTTCAAGGTTTTATTATCTTCTGATGAAAGCATATCTGAAGTTAGTCATCAGTTGTTTTCCTGGAAGAAATAAATTGACATTCATCCCCAAATAACCTTTACCACCAACAAAGGGTTAATGGTAAAGTCATTGCCTCCATGACTAATCAAGTGAAAATACCAAGAGTTAAGTGATAATTATATTTCTGGGTGGGACCTTCCAAAAACAAAACTCATTTGTTGCCTTTATGGATAGTTTCTGTATATGGTGATGTTATTAATTTTTGTTAAGTTTCTTCATATGAGCATTCTGGAAAATAGTAAACCAACTTTGAAACCCCGAAAGCCATCTGATAAATAATGCTTTAAAAATTCAGCAAACTATAAAAAAATTCTCTAAAGCCATTTATACATAGTCCACTTTTCTCTTTTTGGTTTACTCTTAGCTCATTACACCACCATCACTTCCATAAATTAAAGAAAAGAAACTTTTATCAAGACCCATCTCTACACCCTCTCTAAGTCCATGCAGTATCTAATTTCTATATTCCAATGAGGTAGGGAAACTCAACTTCATAGATGTAAAAATTAGGCAAAAACAGGTAAGGAATCTAATAATTAAAGTGAGCTAAGATTCAAATCTAGACCTCTACCTTTTTAATAGACTTCATTTAAAAGGGGTTCTCTGTTCAAACACATTTTAGAAATTCTGTCCATGATATTTGTCTCTTGGAAAATTATCCCCTACATTAGCATATTAGAGATTCTGAGGAGTGTAGCTAGACAGAAACTTGTTTACCTTTGTATACCAAGCTGCTTCCATAGCACCTATTTCTGGAAGACAAGTACATATTTCCCCTACAAATTCCAATGTATACCAGACTTAAGAGTCACAAAAGAGAATCAGAACAAGTGATTTATATTGAATGTGAAACAGGATACCCTGCCCTGTAGGATCTAGCTGACTCTTCAAGAGGAAATCTCACCAGGAAGTGAAAATCTGAGGTAATAGAATGGGCAGAAGTTTGCTGATGTGACAGTCAGCTATTCAGGGAATAAAGCTGTGAACCTCTCCCAGAGAGGAAGGAGGAACCTGTCAAATACTTAATCCACCTTCTTTGTTAGGTAAGGAGGCACACAAATTGAGATTGTGAAATGGTGGCCATTCTGATAAGTTACGTGTTGTTATATGTAATTTCCAGTAAAAAGTTAATTTGCCAGGAACTTTAAAAGACTGAGCTATCTAAAACCAGAATGAAGCATGAAACAGTCATTAGATAACTGACTTTTTGTACCTTACGGACTCAGCTTGTATGTTTCACCTTATTTTAATGATTGCACTAGATTAAAAGATAGGATGTACTGATGGAAAAACTGATCTGACAGCTACCTAACTAATTCTAACTCCACTGAGTCACTGCAGACTCAAGTAATTGGCCTATACTATTGTGCCTATTTTCTCTTCTATAAAGTTGCAATGATAATGTTTCTTCTTCCTGAAATCACAGAAATATAAGAATGCATAAGAAAATAGAAAACACAACATATAACATTGAAGCTATTACTACTTAGGAGCCTATTAAATTTGGCACATAATTTGGAAACCTGAAAACATTAGTATGAGTGATTGGTAGTAGAAAGAGCTGGAACCTTTAAAGTTTCAGAATTTCCATTTACTCTCACCTAGGAAAGGTTCACATAGGGGAAATCTCAGTAGCACCACTAAGGCAATTCCTATCGGCAAAAACAGTGCTTTCCAGAAATACTTCATCTTAGAACTTCCAAAAACAATAAAAATCTGAAAACAGAAATTCTAAGTCAATTCTTGAAATAACCCTGTAGCTCAACATTTAATCCATAATTTATCTAGAATCCGTCTTTTTGTTTTGACAAATAACCATGTGTGGGGAACTTCATTAGATAAATGTGTCAAAAACACACAATGGAATATTACTCAGCATTAAAAGAGAATAAAATCAGGCATTTGCAGGTAAATGGATAGACCTTGAGAATATAATGCTAAGTGAAGTAAGTCAATCCCCAAAACCAAAGGCCAAAATGTTTTCTTTGATATGAGGATGCTGACTCATAATGGCAATGGGGGAGAGCATGGAAGGAATGGAGGAACTTTAGATACGGCAAAAGGGAGGAAGTAAAAGGGAGGAGGCATGAGAGAAGGAAGCATGGTGGAATGAATTAGACTTCATTACCCTAAGTACATATGTGAAGACATGAATGGTGGAAAAATACTTTGTGTACAACCAGAGACTTGAAAAATTGTGCTCTATATGTGTAAAATGAAATGAATTGCATTCTGCCATTATATATAACAAATTAAAATTAAATAAATAATTTAATTTTAAAAAGATAAGAGAAAAAAAGAATAAACTTTAAAAAATAACATGTGTGTTCTGGGTATCAAACTATAGCATTTAAAAAGAACTACTAATATATATACAGTGTTAAAATTTAAATGCTTAAATATTTAATAAATAAGATCTGTGATTGAGACTAAAAAGAAAAAAAAGACTGGGTCAGTGGTAAAATGTGCCTGGGTTCAACCCCACTACAAAAAAAAAGTTTTAACTTTGTAGAGTTCATCATCCTAATTTCCCACATGGGATTTATAGAAATTTCAACAAAACATTCTTAGTTTGCACAAAGGGAAATATGGTGCTGAGAATTTAAGTTTGAGAAACATGGCACTAGTAGAAAAAATAAGTTTATTATTATCTATTCAGTGAACCATTTAACCTGAATATCATTACAATTTTCATGTAAACTTCCTTATATCAATTTATTTTCCCTCAGTTTTACTGAAGTATAATTGACAACTAAAAATTATATATAAACATATATATATATATATACTTTGTACATGATATATGTTACATATATGTTACACATATGTAACACATATATGTGTGTTATTAAATAATAGTATGTGTTTAAATATATGTTCAAATATTTAAATATATGTTTAAATATTCTTCCTTTATTAGATTCCTAATGATGTTGGAAATTAACAATAATTGACATTTACCAATATTTAGCAGATGTTAGATAAGAATACACAATAGTTTATTCTTTTTTAAAAAATAAATCATTTTGATCATTTAAGAATTGTTTTAGAAGTATTTTAAATACATTTTTTTGTGGGAATTTTCCAAGTTTTTTCAACCCAAAAGAAAGGCTTATGTGACATTTTAAGTAAAAGGGACAAAAGTCAACCTGGTCTGTTTGAGGCAAGCTTTGTGGCCTGGGACCCATCTACTTACTTGCTTGTTCATGTCTCCTGAAGTGGAATACGAAAGAACTTTACCCTGCACCACTGGAAAGCCACAGTTCTGTATTAATAGAAAGTATTTGTTAATTTTAATCATCCACCATTTTTGTCTTTCACACTCCTTGATATATTATGTACTTAGTTAGAGGTTACCTATAAATCTCAACAAAAATGCACACATATATTGCTAAATCAGATAGCTAATCTCCTGAATCTCCTGCTCACCTATCTAGAATCCATATATGGCCAATGTCCTCTAATAATTCCTGGTCATTGAGACCAACCAAGAGAATAGCAAATTATCATTCTTTGTCCCATTTTGTTTTTCAGCAATGAGCTCATCAACAGGGAAGCTAACTGTCCAAGCATGTAAGTCTAGTTAGCTTATATAAACAAGTTGAATTTTCACATCATCAAAGCTATCTTCAAATATTAGCTCATAATTTCCCATTTATGTTTCATACTTTCTTTGGGAAAGAAAAACAACTTTGAAATAGATGTTAATACTGTTTTTCAAATTCAATGACTGAAATTTTAAAGTCATGTACAAGAAAAAAACACTTTACATGTTAAAAAATCTAAAGAAAGTTTATATTTCTTGTTTGGAATAAGTTGGCTTGCTTTTCTAATTTTTTAAAGAGCTATAAAATATGCTTTCTTTCTGCTGAGAAATAAAATGATGAGATAGAGATACATAGGGAAAAGATAAACTCCATTATAGAGACTGACCATACAAAATATACTTAATATCCTTACCTTCATAGATGACAGTGGCTTCACTAACTCACTTTAATTCACTGTGATTTGCATCTTGTAAATTTTTACAAAAATGAGGAAGAATTTGAGCAGTCATGTTTATGCTTTTGCCTCTGTGTCTTGAGAACACCCAAAATATGTTTATTCACTTATTCATTCATTCAATAAATATCTTTCAATATCTACCAAGTGCCAGAAAGTGTGTCTGGATGGTAGGTACCATTACAAATAAGACATGATCTTATTCAAACTTATAATTCCACGGTAAGGGAAGATAGAAATAAATTAAGAAATACTAAAATAGTGTGATATATGTTTTCACAAAGAAAGAGCACAGTGCTATGAGAGTTAACCAGAGATTTACCTAACCTGGTCTTGTGGAGTTAGAAAGTGATCAAGTGACTGGGAGTAAGTGTTCTGGGCCAGGGGAGCAGAATATAAAATGCCTTTAAGTTAGTTAAAACATAGTCATTTTTTAATGAAAAATGTGAACATGGCTGAAATGCAGAATAAAATGGAGGGACTGAGGTGTGGTCAATATTAATTGAGGACCAGATCATAATAAACTATTTTTACTTTATCTGGAGGACAATGGAGTGTGAAGTCTTCACACATTTTAGAAGGAAAATGTTCTTCCAGTTCTTCCAGTATGAAGAACAGATTGGAGAGGCAAACCTAGAAATAGTGGGATGAAGAAAAAAGCAGTTGTAGTTTTTCAGATGATGAAAAATGACAGTCTAAACTAGAGAAATTACAGAGGGATGGAGATTTCTAAAACAGCTGGACATGTTTGAAGCGTATTTATTATCAGATAAATAAATTTTATTTTTTGATACTTAGTTGAAAAAAGAATTGAGCCTACCATATTTTCTTTATTAACATTGTGCTCAATAGTTTAGATTCCTAGCAGGACCCCTAAGTATGAGTAGCAGAAGCAGCAAAGTAATTTCTGGTACACATGACAGAACACATCTTTATTTATGTCAATAGTAAATGTGATGTTTATATGGAAACTTCCATCTTGAAGAGTGAAGAACTGGTGATGATATATTAATTCAAGCTCACCTTAGAAAGTAGTCACTCAGAGAAGTAGATGGGAGGAGAGTTTCAAAAAAGTAATAATATTAATAACAGGCAATTACTTATCTGACCAGAGGGAGTTCTTCTGATGAGGAAGTCATGTCAAGTAACACTGCTGAATCACCCAAAACTAGGAAACAATATTAATGGGAGCTCCCAGAATAATTGGATAATTAACGTGTAAATTCACAGGCCCGATTTACCACTTTGTGGTGCGTAAGCTATATGCAGCTTAACAAAGCTTCAGTAGGCAACATATATCCACATCTACAAAGGGAGGGAGTAAGCAAAATATCAATACATCAAGAAATACAGAGAATGGATGGTGATTTAGTGCATGCTTATACAATGATACATGCAATTATTGTATTGCAGTACTCTCTTAGGTTCTTTGTATAAACCATTAACTACACATTTCTTATAAGTTAATGATCTCATCTTTTTAAGGTTGCGGTAAACGAGCTGTTCCATTAATAGTCAATAGAATAATGTCTGGAGAACTTGCAGACAAGGGTGCCTGGCCTTGGCAAGCTTCCCTTCAGCGCAGTAACATCCATCAATGTGGGGCCACCTTGATTAGTGACAGGTGGCTTGTCACTGCAGCACACTGCTTTAAAAAGTAAGTTGACCTTCAACTAGACACCACTATTGTTAAAAATCCTTGAGTTTTTATCATATTCTGGGTAATAATTAGTGTCCCAAATATTACTGAAGTAAAATAAGATAACTTTTCAGATCCTTTTCTAAAATAATGTTATACCTGCATATATAAATTTAGAAAGGTTGGTGGGAATTAAGGAACTTATAATAATTATCCTAGTGTTCATTAATCAAGTCCTCAGAGTTTTAAATAAAGAAACTGTAAGAGAACAGAAGTGATCCTAACACAAAATACTTACTAACAACATATAAAATTAATCCTATGTCAAACAATGCTCTCCATTTAATAATAGTACCTCTCTCTGCTAAACACTTGAGTCAATCTTATGCTGATAATAAATAATCAAATTAATTGCAAAATGAAACTGAAATCTTCCATGGATACAGGAAGTTGGTAACTGCAATGAGGGAGAATGGCACAAATCAAGTTATGTAGCACTATAATATGGAAATTGGGTAAAATTAGAGAAGTTCACAACCCAAATGAGAAATTAGCAGGAGGATAAGGATAGGTACTAGATAAGAGATTCTCCTGAACATTAAAGAATTAGAAGGGCTTCTTGAGCTACCCAATAAAACCTTGCATAATAGAGTACCTCTTGACAATACTGCTACAAAAGATAAGCCCAAGGCAAAATTAGTGTACTATCATGTAATTTGTTTCAAATGAACAGTTAATAATTAATCAATTCTTTATTCATTGAGAACATTATTGTACAACAAATTTTATTAAGTATAATATAAAATGACTTTTTAAAAAATAAGTTTATTTTTCAAGATAATAACCAGTTGGAGTTTTTAATAACTATTATATTTAAAATTTGGGGATTTCTTTCTAAGGAGATTAAATTTATGGCTGTTGTCCAGTATGAATTATGGCCATTACAAAGCTTTCTGGTATCTCAGTAAAATGGGTAGCAGCAGATTTTGTGGGCAGAACATTCCAAGCCAGCTGGAGAGCTGGGTCAAATGCTTGTGGCCTTGGATTATTTATTGAACTTCACTGTATTAGGAAACAGATGAAAAACAAAAAGAGGAAATAGATGAACAAGATCATCTCACATTCCTTTTAACCTATAAACCTTTTTAACCTGACTTTTGTTATCATAACACAATCCATCTTAGAGTATAAATCCATATAGAGATTCTTAATAGAATACATACATATCTTTATAACATTGAACACTAAATCTGAGCTCTAATAGATTTCAACACGAATATTTGCTGTTTCATCTGGAACAGCAGGAACCAAACTTATTTCTTCATCCATCGAACAGTTGTTCTTAGATTCTCTTTTTCAGGCCAAACATAAAAATGAATGAGAATTTCCAAATCATAAATGAAAACAAATATTATTGTTCTGTTTTCACAGAACCAATTTCAAGATGCCCTATCATATTGGTTCTTCTTCAAAAGTTCAGCTTTTGTCAGTGTCTCCCTTAAAATATACTTCCAAGGACTACACACCAAGATTGATAATATGACTAATTTTGTACATGAAAAAGTAAAATAGGAAACTATGGGACAGAAAAATAATATAAATGGAATGCAAGGGTAACGGGTAACTTACTCAATACAATAACTCTATTCAAAGGGTAATGATTCAGAATATCTTACAATACAGAGGATAGTGAATGACCTACCTAAGAAATCTAGCCTCCCCATGTCCTAGATAGTATATTTTCTAGAGCTGACAGATGATATGGAAGTTGTGTTCACCAAATTAGCTGATAATATAAGGCTGGAAGAGAAATGGATGTTTGGGTAAAAGAAATTTTAAACATCTTAGGTATATTAATGAGCAAGAACTAAATGATTAATTTTAGCAAGTATACATGTAAGGCTCTAACTTGGGTCAGAAAAAAAGAGTATCATTACAAAAAGCAGAAATATGCTTTAAAGTAAAAATTATTAAGAAATTTTTATCAGAAAAATAGCTTGATTGGAGTCAGTTGTCTACAATACTTTATTGTGATTTAGATTTCACTTTTAAAAAATTGAAGCTCAGAATAAACTAGACGTTAGACTCTTTGTTTCTCAGAGCCAACTTGGGATAGTAAATTCTCTCCTGGATGACACACTTAAAGAGCACTTCACAAAACAAAATGCTTTCAGAGTAGAGATTCTTGGAAGGTAAAGCAAAGGGATGGTATATTCATAGTCTTACTATTCAAAATATGATCCACAATCCAGCAGCCCTTACACTGCTATGGAATTTGTTAGAAAGGAAAGAATTGAAGATCTATTCCAGAACTACAGAATCAGGAACTGCACTTGAACAATATTTCCTAATCATTTGTATGCACATCAAAAGTTGAGAAATATTGCCCTAGAAGATGAAAATTTTTCCTGAGAAAGCTTTGGTACAGATGATAGTTGTTTTAATAGATCTGAAGTACTCTCATGTAGAAGAGATTTAAGGAATCAAGAAAGAACTTGCAAAGAGCTGCTCACAGATGAAAGGAATTCCAAGATAAAGAAAGGGATTCTAAGGCAAAGAACATGCCTCCATCTGCAGAAGAGCTCAGGCATAGACAATCACTACTTGAGAGTGTTTTTGTAACAATGATTAGCAACAAGTATTAAGCTTCATTATGCTATGAACATTTTGTTAGGTGCTTAAGAATTCTTTTATATAATTCTTATATTCATTCTGTTAAATAAGCCCTAATTGGTTAAGCCCTTTTTTAATGGGGGGGGGTGATAAGAAAATTTAAGAAACTTGTCCATAGTCATAATATTAGGAGAGGGCAGAATGGAAAACAAGCATATATATTCCTGATGCCAAGACTCATCTTTCAAACACTGGATCAGAAGGAGAACTAAACAATTTTTATGAC
Source organism: Callospermophilus lateralis (assembly GCF_048772815.1). Lineage (NCBI taxonomy): Eukaryota > Metazoa > Chordata > Mammalia > Rodentia > Sciuridae > Callospermophilus > Callospermophilus lateralis. The sequence continues at coordinate 51,326,129 of NC_135312.1, read as the reverse complement.
CTCTCCCACCCTGAGATTGTTTGATATTATTTCAGTCTGATATAGAGTTAATAAAATTCATCACATATTTGTTATTTTAAAAATAATAATGAAATTTTCAGATTGTTTTTTTAGGGATGGCTCCCAGGCCAGGTGTCAACATTTTGGATTTTTGCAGTTTACTTTGGAATCTAAATTCCTACACATTTATATTTCTCATAATTAATTAGCATTGATTTTCATCTGGTGGATTTGAGCTCAGGTTAGAAGGTTAAAGTTTAGAAAGCATAATAATGTTTTAGTATATCTCATTTTGGGTTTTTTTTTAGATTTATTATCATCTACAAATGTAATAAAATACAAGGTCTATTAAATAGATCCAACAATCTAGTTTCCAGAAAGAACCTATATGATTTTTTTGAAAATGTAAATGAGACTACATAACTCCCTTCCTTGAAAACAGCAAGTGGATTCCTACTTGAATAAAATTTAAGCACTCTGTCATGTCCTATAAGATACTCTATTGCCTGTCTACCTTTCTAATCTCATCGTCCACCATCCTTAACTTCATGTTCTAAATCAAAGCCCATCTGGTCCAAGATCTTTGGATGTTTGCCTGGAAACCTGACTACCTTATCCTCTTATTGCTTACTCCTCATCTGCCATGTCTCAGCCTAAGAGTGTTGTTCTCCCAAAAAAGTCTTCCCTAACTACTATATATTATATATATATATATAGAGTTTTATATATATATATATATAAAACTCTATTTTATCCATAAGCTTTTCATTGAAGTTATTTATCTACTTTTTAATTTGTTTTGATTTTTCTCCTTCCCTCAAACCTAATAGTCCTGTTATCTAAAACTTATATCTTGTTCAACTCTTTGTCACTAGCATTTTGATAATATTCAACACATAGTTTCTCAACAAGTATTTGCTGAAGGAATAGGTGAATAATACTGTATGTGCCAATAGTTATTTACATATATTTATCCTTAAAAAATACTAGCAATAGACTGTTCAAATGATCAAAGAAAGATATCATTGCAACCAAGCATTATCAAGATGGTATTTTCTCTTTTATTGGCCTAAATGCAATTAATGTTGTTTGTATGTTCTGGTAGTTCATATATTCTGTTAATTTCTAACCTTTTCCAGTAATGCAAATCCACGTCAATGGACTGTTACTTTTGGAACAACAATAAATCCTCCCTTAATGAAAAGAGAAGTAAGGAGAATCATTGTCCATGAGCGATATCGCTCCCCAGCAAGGGAGTATGACATTGCCGTTGTGCAGTTCTATCCTAGAGTCACCTTTTCAGATGACATACGCCGGATTTGTTTGCCAGAAGCTTCTGCATCCTTCCCACCAAATTCAACTGTCTACATCACAGGATTTGGAGCACTTTATTATGGTGGTAGGTATCTCAGAAAAGCTAAAGAAAGGCTAAGTCCCTTTAGGGCAGTGTGATTTAATCTCCACTAGTATCATCCTGCCAGTGATTTCCACAGTTTGGTTGTGTTAGTCAAGGGCCCTTATTTTGCAAGTGACTGAAATTCAATTCAAATGAACCAAAGTAGAAACAAAGACAAAACAAATAAACAAACAAAAACTGCAAATGTTCTTTATACCTTGGAAGTCAATAGTGGTAAGAAGTGACTTTGGACACAGCTAGATTCCACGAGTTTGTATGGTGTCATTGAGCTCTGGATCTTGGAAACTGTATTTCTTGGCTCTATTGTCCTCAATTAGCTTCGTTTGGAGGGATTCTAGCTCCACTTAGTGGCAAACATTTCCAACAGCAGGCCTAGTGATGCTCCAATTGAATGACCGACTCAAATACTCAAATACTACAGCAAAGTTTTCTATAATTTTCTAAAATTTTCAAAGTTTTCTAAAATTTACTAAAGAGGTTAATTTGAGGGTGACTTTGAATAAGAAGAGCATAGAGATAAGATCACCAAACATATTTTATTCTCTAAAATTATTCAACTCGATATACTAACAATCTCTTAGAAAATAATAATGACTTGGTTATTGACTATTTTGTAACATTCCCAGGCACACTGTGGATTCTATAAGGTAGTCCAGGCACATATATTTAACAATAGTTAGAGGGTTTCTTTAATTCCAGGTTTGAGAAGGTGAAAAGGGATTTCTGAGAAAGATAAAATACATTATCAGAAATCTATACAATTTATTTATATACAACAAAATATGAGGAATACGCCTGTAATTCTCAGCTCCATTAAGAGACAAGGAATACTCTTTAACATAGCCAAGAATAGGATTTGTGGTCTCTAGAGTTTCTCCAAGTACTCTATGTACATACTGAATATTCATCACTTTCTTTAAGGTCTTATTGCCAATCACAGAAAATGCTACCCACAGGTTATCTATTCCAATAGATTAAAGGGGCAAGCCTGATAACCTCACTATGTCTACACTGTTTCTAATGAGTTTCCTCTTAAGAAAAGGTTTGCAATCTCTGCTTCATAATTATGAGAGAAGCATCATGAATTCCCTTTGGCTTTGTAGAAAAATTCATTTTCTCTCAGTAGTTTGAGGTTAGCATAGAAAAATACCCGTCATAATATTTTGTTAATAACAATAGAATCTGGTATTTGTAGAACATTTAATCAAAAAACAGCAGTATACACATTAAGTATCAGTCAACACCAGATCACAAAGCAAAGCTTAACAAACACAAAGAAACTGAAATCACACGAAGTATGTTCTCTGACCATGAGGTTCAAATTAGAAATCACCAAAGTAAAAATAACAGGAAAATCTCCAAATGCTTAACAATTAGTCATCATACCCTTAAATAAGAGGAAGTCACAAGCAAATCTTTAAAATACATTAAACTGAATGAATACTGAATCCTGTATGCAGAATGCAGTAAAATAAAGAGAGAATGCATAGCAAATGCTTGCATTAGTGAAGAAGAAACATGTCAAATCAATAATCTACGTTCCCACCTCAAGAAACTAGTATAGTAGAGAAAAATAAACCTAAAACAAGCAGAAGTAAATAATAAAGAAAAGAATAGAAATGAATAAAATTTAAAACAATAAAGAAAATTGATATGTAAAAACCTGATTCTTTGATAAAAATTGATACTTTGTAAAAAATGTTTTTAAGTATTTCCCCAGTACATAAAATATAGTGAGGGATATCCAAAATTTATGGGATATGCTTTTTATAATTGTGAAATATTTACCAACTAATTTACTGGAAAAGTTATGAATTTACATATAGATTGTCAGTTTCACTTTACCCTTCCCAGCACTGTACTGGATAATGTAGTAGGCAAAATAATTGTATTCAAAGAACAAAATCACTTTTAAAATTCCTTAATATATTTCTGAATTATTCACTTATATTCTATATGTGCAAATTGTTCTCCAAAAATAAATCTTAAAATGATCTTGAAAATCTTGAGATGGTATCTGTATTAGATTTTGATTACTGCATAACAAATTAGTACAAATGTCACGGCTTACAATAGCATCCATTTATTATTATCTCATCATGTCCATGAGTCACAAGCTCAGACTCAGCTTAGTGGGGTCTTCTCCTCAGAGACTCACAAAACTGCAATCAAGATATCAACTGGGGTATGGTCTCAGGTGTGGCTCAGGATTCCCTTCTAAGCTTACCTGTTGTAAACAGAATTCTGTTTCTTGCAGCTTTAGAACTCATGGTAGCTTGCTTCCTCAATGCCACTGGGAAAGTATCTCTGAACTCAGGGAAATTCCAAGTTCTTTCTGAAAAACCTTCCCTAGTTTGGTCAGGCCTACCTTAGATAATTTGCCTTTAGATTAACTCAACGTCAATCTGATGAGTGATCTTACTTTCAACTGTAAAATTCACACACTTTTGCCATAAAACATTAACCTAATCATGAGAATGATGTCTATTATATTAACATGTTTTACACATGCTTCTGGGGGAGGAGAATCACACCACAATTTGGCGGACCATCCCAGAAACCTAGCAACCAGTGTGTCATGGTTTCCGAAGCAATACATATTTTGATATAAGGAATCCCATAATGCATAGACTATTTTTAGTCTAATACAAAGTCTGCCTACAATAATATTGACTTCAGGGGTTTTATATCCTAGAGTACCTAACTTATATAAGAAATGCCATGTTGTCAATTAATTTTATATGTGAAAGCTCTTTATAAAATGTAAAGGATAAGGGGTGGAGTTGTGGCTCAGTAGTAAAGTGCTTGCTTAGCATGTGTGAGGCACTGGGTTCGATTCTCAGCACCACATGCAAAACAATGAATAAAAACAAAGGTTCATCCTTTGTTTTAAAAAAGTTTTTTTACTGTAAAGGATAAAATAAATGTGTGTGGTATGATAGTTATTTTATGAAGCTGAGAGAGAAAACTAAGCTTATAAAGTTTCTGGGAACAATCTGAAATCCACAAATACAGACTTCATAAAAAATGAAATGCCTTTTTAAAAATATAAGCTGATTTTTTCTTGTGGTATTTGGAATAGAACCCAAACTCAGGCTCAAGATTACATCCATAGTTCTTTTATTTTTGCCAAGATAGGCCTCAAACTTGTGATCCTTCTGGCTTTACCTCCCAAATCACTGGGATTACAGGTTTAGACCAAAAGGTTTTCTTGCTTGTAGAGTTATTTATAAAAATGTTATAGAAAATAATGATCCCTAAATGTGCCAAATTTTAATTAGAAAATTTTTCTCTAGGACTGCTTATGTTAACCTCATTCTATATTGACAGTTTTAGAATGAAGATTAGAAACAAGTCTTCTCGACATTGCTCTAGGTAAGGCTCATTATACAAATTAAAACTGCTTTGTTTTCTCTTCAGGGGAATCCCAAAACAATCTACGAGAAGCCAAAGTGAAGATCATAAGTAATGATGTGTGCAAGCAACCACAGGTGTATGGCAATGATATAAAATTTGGAATGTTCTGTGCTGGATATCTGGAAGGAATTTATGATGCTTGCAGGGTAGGTTGGAGAGAGAAAATAATGTAAATTTCATAACCCCCCCCAAAAAAATTTTTTTATCTTACCCAGAAAATATTCTATATTCTTTATATTAGTACAAAATACAGATATCACATCAGCTCCAAAAAGTTCTAAATGTAAATTTTATAGCAAATACATGGTTTAAAATGTTTTAATAAGCTAAATAAAATAAGTAAAATGTTTCTTTAATGCTATCAAACAAACCAATAAAATTAAAATTTCCTAATAACCAGAAATCCAAAGATTAATAAAGCAAAGTATCTTTTCTTAAAGGGTTCACATCCTAAAAAAGGAAATACTATGATGTTATAAATAACATAATGGGGAACAAATATTTTCTCCCTGAAAGGAACATTTTTGGAGCTAGTGTCAGAGAGATGATATTTCAATATGTTCTAAAGAACAAATAGCACTTGCCCAATTGCAGAATAAGAAAAGAACATTATAGAAAAGAGAAAGAGCATAGCCAAACTATAAAGGTATAGTTACAAATCATACTTCAGGGCATCCCATGTAATTTTTTGGGAATCAGCATAAGGAGTATATGTGGTTAAAGGGCTAATTAACAATGAAAAGATTGGATTAGACCAAGTTGGCAGTAGCCTAAAGTTCTTTCCGGTGCCTTTCTCTGTCCTCTACCATCTATCTGGCATATATATTTCTGGCAAAGGTATGAGTGTTCATCTTCCTAGAGGCATTTGGTTTTTAATATGATATTCTTGAAACTCCAACAAGGTGACTCTATGTGGCTAAATAATAGGTATAGTATTGACATCAAATGGCAGAAAACCCTGTCCAGAATCATCAAAACTGCACCGCATGGGCAACATCTGTTAGAAAAGGAGCAGTGAGTTTTGTAGCATATAGGCTTTATGAGCAGGATCTGGCACATGTTTAACTTCAGTTGCCAAGAATGTGTGGAGGAAGGCAACCAGAATTGAGGGATTCCAGCAAGGTTAACATCATGGGAAACACGTGGAAGGTATCATCAGTAGATTTGGAGAAGAAGGATGAGACTTCAATCAGTGAGATTACTGAGAAGCCTCAGAAGTATTGGTGGTCCTAGGGAAGCCTCAGTGGATTGGAGCAGAGGTAAAATTCCTGCCTGTCTGGGCAAATTAATAATGAAACAAACCTATACAAAATTAGGGTGAGTTCTCAGGGAAGTGACTCAGGCTTAAGGATCCAAGACACAAGTACAGTGATTTTTACTGGGGTATGTGGTGATAAAATAGAAGTTCAAGCATCAATGGCATATTGATCTGGAACTCAATAAATTCCATGCCTGATATGCAGAATAAGAAGAGAGAGACCTTAATTTCTCCACCAGAAGTCTAGTGAGGAAAGATCCAAACCCAAATGACAAAGGATCAGAACTGCTGATATCAAAGCCAGAAATGGAAAGTTTTCACAACTTAGTGCAGTTTTGTAATTTTGCTACTGTTTATAGTTCAACCAAGAGTTGAAAAAGAAAAATTTCTAGTTCTAACAACCATCCAGGCACTGATGGGTAAGTTCTCTCAATATGGCCTTCAAAATCATTCCAAAAAACAGTAGATGGGTTTTGGCAATAGTTTTCTGGAGGAAGCATAATTCAAATTCTGATAGTTGAGAACATAATATATAGGAAAATTAGTCCAGAATTTTCCCTGGTAATTGTTTTATTCATTCTGCGTCTCCTATTTGTTCAAAAAGGTTTAAACTCCCTACTTTGTGCCATGTACCATACCAACTACTACACGGAACCTGCTTTCAGGGAACTGACTGTTAAGTACATAGATGTGTGTTAATACAGAATATACAGTAATGAAAGGAAGATGCCTGCAGTAGAGTGCTTGGAAGAAAAAGGACATATTTCTATAAGAATATATGAAAATGAACACACTATTAAGAGAGGTGAAGCTAAAGTTGAAGGGTAGCTAGAGTTGAATTAGCAGAAAAGAGAAGGCGTTAACCAGGAGGGTTGTAATGATGAAGTGGCTAGGGAGAGCTTAGGAACTGAAGAAGACCTTTAGCATATTACAGAACATATAGGCTCAATGTTGCCAGGTGAGGTAAGAGGATTGCCTGGCAGGGCAATCAGCAACCTGAAGTATTTTGCCCTTTTTCCTAAAAGCAATGGAAAAATGTTGCCAGGTGAGGTAAGAGGATTGCCTGGCAGGGCAATCAGCAACCTGAAGTATTTTGCCCTTTTTCCTAAAAGCAATGGAAAGCACTAAAATTTTTAATCAGGGGGTTTATACTAAATTAGTTAATATGTATAAAGTTCTCAAAACACTTCCTGAGTAGTATTATTTGTTTATTAAGTTAAAAGAGTTTTTCAATCAAATTTGAACATTTTGAAAATCATTCTGCTCACAGTAAGGAGAAAATCTGGATATGGCCATAGTGGATAAGTTAGCCTGTGTAACAAAAATCCAGGTGAAATATGGTAATTTGGACTAAGCAGGTAGCATGTAGACAGAGCTAGACAAAGAAGTTAGGAGCTAATATTGACAAGTGAAGGGATAATTTTTATATGATTGGAGAAAGTAGGTATCAAAACATGATATCTAAATTTCTGGCTAAAAAACTAAAATAATTCAATTTCTGGTTTAAATAATTTGAAAAAATGTGGTAAACATGTCAGGGCAAAGTTACACATCCTACAGAGATCTGAGTCCAACATCAGCCATTTGGAGTTTGAGGTGCTTTTGAGACACTAACATGAGGAACTGCTAATGCACCCTCATCCACACCACTTCCTCACCAAGGATGTCATCTGTCCTCCTACCTACTGAGAGCCCACAAGTGTTGTGTTAGTTTGTATATTACATTTTATATATTTTATATAATTTATATTACTTTTATTGTTCTAAATTCATTTTTTATTAGTTTGTTTTTAATATTAACTCATACTAATATTACTTTTCTTATTCATATTATATTATTTATACATATATATTATATTTTATAAATCTTATTTGTCTTTTTCTTCTGGATTATAAGAGCATATTTGATTTTTAAATGAAAAATATATAGTAAATAAGAAATGTATATAATTTGACATACATATTATAATGATTATCACAATAAAATTAATCTATTCAGCATCATCCATGATATACATTAGATTACCAGGATTTGGTCATTTTATAATTCAAAATTTATACCCTTTGATCAACATTTCTCCCACAGTCCTTGGAAACTACCAATGTACTCTGTTTCAGTGAGTTTGACTTTTTAGATTCCACACGTGAGATAATACTCTGTTTTCCTATGTCTGACTTATTTCATGTAATAATGTTCTCCAATTTCATTGTGTTATCACAAATAGCAGGTTCTTTTAAAAATAGCTGAATAATGTTCAGAGGTGTGTGTGTATGTGTGTGTATGTGTGTGTGTGTGTGTGTGTCTTGTTTAGCCAACCATTCATTAATAGACACTTAGGTAGTTATGTCTTGGATACTCTGAATAATACTGCAGTGTGCAGATGTCTATTTGAGTTACTGATTTGGTTTGCTTCACTTAAATACTTAGAAGTGGGATCATTGGATCATGTGGTAGTCTTAATTTTAACTTTTTTGAGGAATCGTACTTTTTCATAAGGGCTGTACCAATTTACATTCTCACCAACCATATACAAGGGTTCTCATCCTCTTCAACTGATGTTGTATCTTGACTTTTTGGTAATATCCATCCTAATAGGTATGGAGTGATATCTCATGATTTTGATCGCATTTCTCTAATGATTAGTGATCTTAACATCTTATATTATACTATTGGCCATTTGTATGTCTCCTTTTTAGAAATGTCTATTCAGGTTATATGCCCAATTTTCATTGCATTATTCATTATTTGATATAGAGTTATGTAAAGTTTTGCATATTTTGAATATTAACCCTTTATCATATATATGACTTGCAAATATTTTCTCTAATTTTGTATATTTCCTTTTCATTTTGTTGCTTATTACCTTTGTTGCACAGAAGCTTTTTAGTTTGATGTAGTCCCATTTATTTATTTTCTCTTTTGTTGATTGTCCTTTCAATGTCATATCTAAAAAATCATTAACAAGAACAGTGTCAAGGAGCATTTTCCTTGGGAGTTTTATAATTTCAGGGCTTACATTTGTGTCTTTAATCCATTTTAAGTTAACTCTTTTAAGCTACGTAAGGGTCCAGTTTCAATATTTTGCTTGAAGCTACCTAATTTTCCCAACACTGTTTACTGAAGAGACTGTCCTTTCCTTTCTCCACTGCATATTCTTGGTTCTCTTGTCAAATAGTAGTTGACTCTGAATGTGTAGGTTTATTTCTGGGTTCTCAATTCTATTCCATTGATTTTTTGTGTCTGTTTTAATGCCAGGATCATATAGTTTGGATTACTATGGCTTTGTGATATACTTTGAAATCAGGATTTACAATGCTTTCAATTTTGTTCTTCTTGTTCAATACTGATTTAGCAATTTTAGTCTTTTGTAATTCCATATGAATCTTAGGATTTTGTTTTTGTTTTGTTCTATTTCTTTAAAGAATGCCATTGGAATTTGGGCAGAGATTTCATTGACTGTATAAATCACTTTGGGTTGTATAGACATTTTAGCAATACGTATTCTTTCAGTCCATGCACATTGAATATCTTTCCATTTATTTATACTTCTTGCAATCCTTTCATCAGTGTTTTATAATTTTTAGAATAGAGATATTTCTCTTTTTAATATATTCTAATCAGTTTTACATGACAACAGAATGTTCTTCAATTCGTTGTACATAAATGGAGCACAATTTTTCACTTCTCTGGTTATACACAAAGTAGAATCACACCATTCCTGCAATCATACATGTACCTAGGGTAATGATGTCTGTCTCATTCTACCATCTTTCCTAACCCATGCCCCCACCCTTTCTCTCACTCCCCTTTGCCCAATCCAAAGTTTTTCCACTCATCGCATCCCCTGTCCCATTATGGACCAGCATCCACTTATCAGAGAAAACATTCAGCCTTTGGTTTTTGGGAGGCTGGCGTACTTCACTTAGCATGATATTCTCCAACTCCATCATTTACCTGCAAGTTTCATATTTTTATTCTCTTTTGATGCTGAATAATATTCCATTGTATATATGTATTACCATTTCTTTATCCATTCATCTATTTAAGGGCATCTAGGTTTTATATATATATTATTTTATAAATTTTATTTTTAAAGAGAATAAATCCTCTTTTGTGTGTGTGTGTGTGTGTGAAAGCTTCTAAGTCTACCCCCACTATGTTCTTTGTCTCTGTTCTCTTCTGTTACTAACTGTGCCCTTTGTTTGGCATTTACAGTTTTCTGTATTATAGCACCTTGGTGCCTTTGTGCCCTGCCTTTTCAAACAGGTAATAAGAACTTTGGAAGCACGTCTTTCTTAGGAAACCCCCTGGTAGGATACTTTATCAAAATGAGGGAGAAAAATCAAGAAAGTGGAAGTTAAGGAACCCAAAGCATTATGAAATCAACACAAAAGAATGGTGATGGCTACACAGTCTCAGGATTATCTCTACAGCAAGTTTAGAGTAACCAATCTAAGTCATTATAAAAGGAAGGCATGTGTGTGTGTGTGTGTGTGTGTGTGTGTGTGTGTGTGTGTGAGTATGCAGGAAACAGAGGGAAATTGAGCAATTATGTGTATGCTGAGATGGGGAACATCTTCAGAAGTAAACAACTGATGTGTTCCTGTGGTGGCATAGCATATAATCACAGTGATTCAGGAGGCTAAGGTAGAAGAATCTCAAGTTTTAAGAGGCTCTAAGCAACTTAGAGAAATCCTGTCTTCAGATTAAAAATAAAAAGAGCTGGGAATGTACCTCAGTGGTAAAGCACTCTTGGGCTCAGTCTCCAGAACTGACATGTTCTCTGATATCCTTGAGTACTAGTAAATATTATTGTTAGATCTACATAGATTTTTTTGAAACATTAAACATTTGCCAAGGTACATGGAAAATTAGCCAAAGAATAGCCCAGAATGGTGTCACTTGCCGGTGACTCAGGAGGCTAAGGCAGGAGGATCACAAATTCAAGACCAACCTCAGGAACTTAGCAAGGACCTAAGCAACTTAGTGAGACCCTGTCTCAAAATGAATAATAATAATAAATTTTTTAAAAGGCTGGGGATATGGCTCAGTGGTTAAGCACCCCTAGGTTCAATCCCCAGTACCCACTCCACACCCCCAAAACAAGGAAGAAGAAGGAGAAGAAGAAGGGGAAAAAAAGTGTATTATTAATTCTAGGAAACCAAACTCTGCCCAACAAAGGTCAAATGTAACATAATCAAAATAGGTTGCTTGATTCACGAATAAATGACATTTACTAAGTGAGATTAAAGTAAACATCGAGTTTCAATTTAATCCAAATGGAGATACATAACATAAAGATATGGTGAGGAAAAGTTGTGAAGTGGTTGTAAAACAGCTAAATCTTCACCTATATAACAGAAAATAAATATATACAGTCTAAATCTATGAAATATTCATTTGTGCATATTATTTAGTGATAAGGAATCAGATATTCTAAGAAATTATTAAACCAGCATGAAGTGGCTACTCCTAGGGAAACAGGCTGAATAAGGAAAGTGAGACATAAAATTCTTCATATTCATTTTTCCTTTTAACTATGTATTCTGTACAAAAAAAAATAATAATATAAAGATATGGAAATTGAACCTTAAAGCTATTTATAATTTTTAATTTCATGTTTCAGTTAATTATTCTGCATTGTTAGCTATAATAAAATACTGTCTTCTAATAATAAAACATAGTTCATTGAAATAAATAATAAGCTTAATGTCAATCTAATTTCTTTCTCCTTTTTTTTAAATTTTCAGGGTGATTCTGGGGGACCATTAGTTATAAAAGATCTTAAAGATACCTGGTATCTTATTGGAATTGTGAGCTGGGGAGATAACTGTGGTCAAAAGAACAAACCTGGAGTCTACACACAAGTAACTTATTACCGACGCTGGATTGCTTCAAAAACAGGCCTCTAACTCACCATAAAAGTTAAACAAAGAGCACTGTATACAGGTCATACATGTATGAGAATGTGGATATTCAGTGGGCTTAGTACAATGAAGTAATATTCAGTGTTTGGATCTGGCAACATGAGATACAGAACATGATTTATTTTACAATCATTTTAGTTATTCAGTAATCTACAGCCAATTTATAAGGGATAATTTATTTGTAAAGTAATGGGTCATTTTACCTGGCTTGAAAATTAGAGCAGAGATATTCAGCTCTTTAAAATTAATAAGTTGAAGTATACATGAGCTGCAATACAGATTTTTTTAAAGATCCCTTGTGATACGGTATGCTTTTCTCAGGATTTTCCCCTTAAATGAGAAGCTTTCTGAACTTTCAAGGAGTTCAAGGAATGTTTACATAATTTCCTGTCTCCTTTCCAGAGCTCATAAGCTTCACAAGTACATTTTTTTTAATGCCCTGTTTTCCCAGGTTTTCCAAGAGATTTTCTGCCACAAAAAATAAATTTGCTATTCTAAATGCATTTAGGGGACTTTCCTAAAGGAAATTATATTTCACAAAGTCTGATGGCAAATTAAGGCAATAATCTTCTAACTCATAGTTGTGAAAACTTTTTTGTAATTTTTAACACGCACATTCATACACATACACACACACATTCTCATACTACAGATATACTAAAAAAATCCGATTAATGTTTGATATATGTAGTAATTACCTAATCAAAAATGTATTTTGTTTTGAAAATTAGGTGGAGGGTGATAGTAGCTTTATGAGCAGTCCCAGGCCATTTTAAAATGACATTTTAAAGATGCACTTACATGTTTTGATCACCAGGGGGAGATTTTGTCCTTTATTATTGTAAGGTAAAAGGCCTGAAAGTAATTGAGAATACTAATACCTAAAAGAATCAAAGAAAATTGTCTTTCCCCATAGAAAGAAAAATTTGTTCCCTTGTATTTCTACAACCAATGAGTTTCTAAAGCTCTTGACATGAGTATTGCCATTTGGAATTCTAGTATTTAAAACAAGTTAAAAAAAAAAAAGATTTTGAGAACATACCAATACAATTTACAAAGTTTTCTGAAAAAGAAAATACGCTCCCTAATTAAAGTGTCTCATGAATTGAATAAGAAAGTTAGTATTCTATATTTCATAACAGAATTAGTCAAAGATTTTATGGAAATATTATTCAGCTTGGCAGTACCCATGAATTATCATTGTTTGCAGGCTTGGGAGACATTTATTTACTCATATAGTCCAAGTATAAATTATTCTGTATTATGGTGGTAATATGAATTTTAATGTTAAGATTCAGGAAATGATCTTATTTCTGAACTGTTGTGTAACATTTCATTTGAGGTCACATATAAGCAAATATTGATATATCATTTTAAAATCTAATAAAGCTGATGATCAGAGCATCCTACAAACAGTTTTACTGGGTCTGTGTTTCTCTTATGCCTAAACTACAGTTATAAAGCACTGTGTGGGCTATCTCTCATTCAGCAAGGAGGTCCACAGAACAGGGTAGAGGAGAGTGTGGCTGCAGAGTCACAAATCAAGACCTCCAGAGATTTTATAGATTTTATTTTATTGTGTAGTTACCATGTATATATACGGGCAGTAGCTAAACAGATTGTAAGCAGCCACCAATAGAATTTCTGCCAACTGTCCTTGCAGCAACCAATCGAGGAATGGACCATGGAGTAAGTGTGACCTCACACCTAGAGCTGTGCCTATGGGATAAGCAGTTTGCTGCTGATGCGCCTAGAAAGAGGGGAGTGGTTTGCCACTCAGGCACCCTTAACATAGGCCACATATGCAGTACTCCATGCACTTTTACCCACAGAGCACTATTAAAAATTACCATGAAGATGGAGTTTTATAAAGAATAATTCATAGTAAGAAATACTGCATATTTTTTCATCATAGTTCCATACACATATTATAGAAACTGTGAAAGAAGGTTCATAAAACATTAATTACCCTTACTAGATGCAATTAACTCTAACATTTGTATTGTATTCTATTATACATTTTAAAAAATACAGCACACCACCATCCCAGGTGAAGGGAAGATGGGAGCTGCAATCATGGTGGTTCAAGCAGAATGGATAAAAAATACACCACCAACTAAACTGAGTTTACAACCTATTGCATCATTATCTGAAATGCCTAAAGACATTGTGTTATAATCATTAACCATTATTAACATTCAATTGTTATTATCTCACCACACCATCATTCCTACCTCAAACCTCTCAATGTATTCACTTGGCAAATTGCTATCAGGATATAATGCTATTCAATAATTTTATTCCCATAATCTCCATTTTCCCCATTGTTTGAAAAATAGAACCTAAATCCCTGCCCCCATGCATTTAAGGTCCTTTAAAATCTGCCAAGTAACCAACAGCATTTTTTCTTATATTTGTATACTGCTTGATAACATGCCTGTTACATTTCATTTTCTAAACACACCCTTCTCTTTGATCATATGTTCTCTTCATCTACAAAATCAAGCTCAAGTATCATCTTTTCAGGAATGCTTTTCTTATAATCACAGGCAAAATTACTCTTCATTCAAACTTCTTTGAGCATTTTTGTTTCTCCTTTAAAACATTTACAATACTCTACACTGTAGCATAGTTTTTACATACATGTATTATCTCTTAAAATATTTTTAAGTTCCATAAGATTTAAGACTAGTTTATTTTTGTATTCCCTATAATATTTAAAGCAAAAATCAGTATATATTTTAGGTTAATGTTTAGTGAAAGAATAAATTAACACAGAATTATGTCTATGAAATTGAGAAACCTGTTCTCAGTTGTTAAGACCTCACACCTCATCATTGTACTGGGATCTCAACCTATATAGTCCTATTTATATTTTCTTCAACAATCCTAAAGACCATCTGCTCTTTGCCTACACCAGAAGTATCCAAAATACAGGCAGGCCCTAATGCATGACAATCCCTTCCCAGGAACCTTTCTAAGTCAAAATCTCTCCCCATATATCTTTAAATGATCACATCTCAAACCCATAGGTATATTTGGAAATAAGGCCAAAAAGTAAACCTTGGCTAAAAAGCAAGTCCCATTCCTTTTTTTCACTTTTATTTGATCTATCAGTATGGTCCTTTGTTCTTTCTTCACCTAAGGACCTCACAAATCTTGGCACTTTCAATGGCCATACTAGATGTCCATGATTATAGTACCCTGATGGGGGCCATTCCTTACTGAATTTGCCTAATGGAAGATATTAAAGATAAAATTAGGAATCATACTTAATATCTCCTTTTTGAGGTAGGTACACTCATACATTGCTGGTGGCACTGCAAATTGGTGCAACCACAATAGAAAGCAGTATGGAAATACCTCAGAAAACTTGGAACACCATTTGAGCCAGCTATCCCACTCCTCAGTTGATAACCATAGGACTTAAAATCAGCATACTACAGTTACACAGCCACATCAATGTTTATAACAGCTCAATTCACAATAGCTAAACTATAGAGACTACCTAGATGCGTTTCAATAGATTAATGGATAAAGAAAATGTGATACATACACACAGTGGAATACTACTGAGCCTTACAGAAGAATGAAATTATGGTATTTGCAGGTAAATGGATGAAATAGAGAAAACCATCATAAGTGAAATAAGCCGTAGAGAATCTCATGGTAAAGTGAAATAAGCCAATCCCAAGAAAAAAAAAAGGTCAAGCGTTTTCTCTGGTAAGCAGATGCTAATCCATAGTGGGGTAGTGGGGCAGGTAGGAGAGGATGAAGGAACTTCGAATACTGTAGAGGGGAGTGAGAGGAGAGGTGAGCTGTGGGGATGGGAAGGACAGTAGAATGAAACAGACATTATAACCTAATATACATATATGATTACACTACTGGTGTGACTCTATACCATGTTCACCTAGAGGAATGAGAAGTTGTGCTCCATTAGTGTACAATCTGCCAAAATGCATTCCACCGCTATGTTTAACTAATTAGAACAAATTAAAAAAATAGAAGAGAGATCAGTAGAAAAGAAGAAGGAGAACAGGGGGAGGAATGGCAGGGAAAGGAAAGGTACTAGGGAATGAACTGATCAAATTATACTGTTTTATTGTATGCACATATGAATATATTGGAACAAATAAAAAAATAGCTAATTCAATGTAAAAAAATCTCCTTTTTGAAAACTCACAGAAATAAGGAAAACAGTTTTATAATAGATGGCATTTGGTTCTTAGAGTTTAGATATCCATATAAGACTGTCCTTTTATTTCTCTTAGTAAACAAGATTTAATTGGCAATTTAACTTTTTTAAACCTTTTTTCTTAAGCTCTGGAGGATCCTCCCACAGAAGAAGTCACTACATTAAATAAAGCATCAAATTTTAAATGCTATTCTGTAATCCATAAATATAGTAATGGAAATCTTCTGGGGCTCATGGGCTAATAAAGGACTGACAAACTGAGTGACAGTGTTAACATTCTCCAAGTAAGTAGGTTGCCCAGAGCCTTTATCTTACATTTTAGACACAGTAATTAAAAATTCACTTACACGTGAACCATAGTAATTGAGCTAAAGTTAGAATTTCTGAAGTCATGTTTTGGAAAGAAGCCAAGTCAAAGCCATCTTCTAGATGTTTAATCTGAAGATTTTAACTGGTGAAAAGGAGAATCTAGACACAAATCTACCTAGAAATAAGAATCTGGAAGAGAACAGTTTCAAACGAAATTATGGAAATTCAGACCAAAGAATGTTAAATCAGGCAGATTTTAGTAGATAACTATATCATTGGTAAAAATAAGGACAAACAAATTGAAGGTAATATCACCAGTTTATTCATTAAAAAACAAAATGTGTCTGCTACATTCCTATGGTGGGAGGTAAGTTACTAAAATAACATCTCCCCTCCAACCTATATACTTCTAACTAGACAAAAATAGTTGTGATCTGAGAACTTCATATGTGTGTTTTCTGTGTCTGGTTAACATTGTTGGGATATGCAGATTTAAGAAAGAGTAGAGTCTTTGTGAACTATGCTTAGGTGAGAGCTGTGGAAGAAAGGACTGATGTTGATGGAGGGGAAAATTAAAGGAGCAAATTAGAACAGAAATATGAACACCTCAAAGGGACCCATCTATAAGAGCTCTAGACCCGGCACTGACCAAAGACAGTCTGATGGTATATTCTACCCAATGGTCTTACCTAAGATTATGTGCTACTGAAATACCATTTGCACCTGATCTTGGTATACATGAAAGGCCTGTAGATTTCCCAAGTGTTAAAAAGCTACCAGGAGAAAGCAAAATGGTATAGTCACTTTGGAAGAAAGTTTGTCAGCTTTATACAAAACAAAATCATCTCTTTCCATAGGATTCAGCAATCACTCTCCTTAGCATTCATCAAATGAACTGAAATTTTATGTCCACATAAAAATCTGCACACACATACTGATAGCAAATATAATCGCCAAAACTTAGTAGCAACTGAGATGTCCTCAGTAGGTTAATGGATCGATGAATTTGGCAATACAAACAAAGGAATATTACTTAGCACTCAAAAGAAATGAGCTATCAGACCATGAAAAGACAGGGGAACTCTAAATGCATATCATTATGGAAAGAAACTTGTCTCAAAAGGTTATGTATTTTATGATTCCAACTGCATGAATTCTGGAAAAGGCAAATGATGGAGACAGTAAAAGAACCAGTGAATGCCAGAGGCTGGAAGGGAAAGGCATATAAGGAAATGGATGAATAGGTAAAGAACAGAATTTTTACTGAAGTGAAACTATTCTGTATGCTAGTAATACTGGTGAATATGTGTCATTGTACATGTGTCAAAACAAATGCACAACAATGATGTAAAGAGTGAACACTAATATAAATTAAATTATGGACTTTGAGTAATAATGATGGGTCAATGTAGACTCATTGATTGTTCCAATTGTACCACTTTGATTTGAGATATTGATTTGGAGGAGGCTGTGCATGGGTGGGGACAAAGGCATATATGTGAACTCTATGTACTTTCCACTCAATTTTTCTGTGAACCTAAAATTTCTCAAAAAAATGAATGTCTATTATTAAAAAAAGGTATCAGAGCCTCAGAAGTCCTTGGATATGTGATAGAATATAGATATAGATATAGATATAGAACAGTTCTAGAGGAAGTTGTGCGGGAAGCTATATAAGAAAATTAATTATTCATTTGTTGAATTATAGTGTTGGTATAAAATATAAAATCAGGAATTTTTATAATTATCAAGATAAAATTCTTTTTTATCAATAGATATAGGCAGGAAACAGACACCAGATGTATTTTTTAAATAATTTAATAGCCAAATATCATGTAGTTTAAACTTCACTGTAAATTGATGATAATGGTATGAACAGCGAACCAGTACACAGACTATTAAGTTCATGAAGGTTGTGGAGACTTCCATACTAGTGTTACATCAATGATAATGGGGGGAAATCAGAGATAAAATTAGGCTTTGGGAGTTAGAAAAAGGAGAAAAAAATCTAAAAGGAACAATTCCCCATATTACCCTAATCTACCTTAAACTTTGAAATAGGTGTTAAAAATTTGGTCCCATTAGATGGTACTGTATAATTAGGGAGGTCACCAAAAATTTCTCTGTGATCTGTTGAATATTTCTCATGGGTTATGGTGATTGACAAGAGCAACATTGTGATGCAGAAAAAGTACTAGGTTAAGCATCTCTCTGACTCAGTTTTTTGGCCAACTGTCTTCATAAATTAGATGATCTCTGAATTATGTGACTTCCAGGGCAATCCCAAGAAGTTTTGGTATTCAATTAGTCACTAGTACCTATAGGAATTCTTCAGCTCTCCTTGAGGCATCATTTGTTTTAGTTGGAGCCTGGGGGATAGATAACTTTAAAATTCTCAAGGTGGTTAGATATTCTAAGGAAAAGTTTGTCTAATGAATCATTAATAACCTGGCTTCCAGGATTGGAGGAGTTCTCTGGCAGTTTTGGCCATCTGCTCCCAGTGAAAGCAAAAAGCAAACAAACAAAAAGAATAATAGTAATTATGGTAATATAGGCCATGGTAGTTAGACCTTGATTGCATGATATGGGTCCCTCTCAAAGGAATATTTCTAATAAATCTTAAATGTGCTTGATATTGTGTAAGCATGGTATTTTACCTTTGTGGAAACCATCTCCTAGAGAATTAGGTATGACTGTAGGTCTATTATTAACACTAGAGAATTAGTTTCAAGGATATAATAATACATAATTCCTTTAGGGGAAAAGATTGGAATAATCCCTGTCATTATCTGTAAGAACTACATGACTACATGGCTACTTCTAGGGTTCCTGATAAAAACTCCTTCTCAGGAAAAAAAAAAGGTTTAAGTGGCCAAAGCAAAGAAATGTGAAGAAATATGGTCACTAAGGAAAACAACCCAAGGTTGTCTTTGAACAACCTTGAAGATTCTCACTTATAAAACTGTTGCCAATTATCTTACTAAAAACAAATTCTAGATGGACAGAGCATTCAAAGTTCTTCTCAGCTCTCTTTCCTGAAATTGTTAAAAGTAGTAATATAATCTGGCTCCATAACCTATCACATCACAGTGGTCCAGTGTAAGCTCTCACCTATGCTTCTAACACCCAAAGCTCCTTTGGCTTTCCCAAGATTCTGGATGGGCAACTAGGAAATAAGATGTAATTACTTCTAGGCCAGCAGTCATACTCACAGAGAGCCACACCTCTGTCTCCTCATTCACCCTGCTCTTGGCACAAAAGCATAAACATTACTTTTGGCTTTTCATGAAAACTAAAAGTAGGCCTGTCCTCATGTTGGCTTTCACTGGGCCATATTACATATTCTATGGACCACTTCCGAGTATATCACCTCCTATTTGATTCAAATTCCTTATTTACTTCTCACATAGATGCTCCTGAAAAAAGAAGATCAATAAATTAACTTCCAAGACAAATAACACAAAAACACACTGACTAAATTCCAGGGTGAGCTAGATAGCTTATTTCTGCTTTTTGACTGTAAATTGTTCCTTAATCCAGCCATCTATCATAGTATAAAATGTTTTTGTTCAAAAGCCCTCAAAACCTAAAAAAAAAAATGAGGATGAAGCATAATACTATTAAAGAACAACTTGGGTACATACTTTTTTCAAGAAAAAGTGAGAAATGTTATCTTTGTATGAGAAAGGTGTTAATGATACAATTTCATGGTTCTAATGACCTCAAGCACTTTTCAAAATCTCCCTGCAGTCACATAAATTTTATAGTTTGGTAAATAAGTAAAACATTATATAAACCTGATCATCAATACTCATTGAACCAAATGGATTATTGAATATAGGTTCAAATAACTTTTAAAATATTTATCAAATATTTACTACCAAATCACATATTTTGTGGATGCTGGGTAGTATAACATAGAGGTAAGTAATATGAAGTTAGTCAGAATTGGTTTAAATCTCAGCTCTAGGACTGAGGATGTGGCTTAGTGGTAGAGTGTTTGCCTAACATGCATGAAGCCCTGAGTTTAATCTCCAGCACCACAATCAATTAATCAATCAATCAATCCCAGCTTTATCACATGTTAGATGAGTGGCTATTGAGTCTGTTTTTAAACTCTATGATAGTATTGTGAATCAATTTGCCTGGGTCATGGTGCCTAGATATTGACTCAAATATTATTTTGGATGTTAATGGGAAGGTATTTTGGATCAAATTAATATTTGTATTGGATGGTTTTGGTTGATAAAACAGAAAACCTGAAGCTGGGTAATTTATTGAGAACAGAGATTTATTTGGTTCATGGTTCTGGAGGCTGGGAAGTAATGAGTATGCTCATGTGCCAACATCAGGTAAAGGTCTTCTTGCTGCATCATAACATGACTGAGGACATCACATGGCTAGATAGAGCATATGTGCTAGCTCAGATCTCTTTTCCTCTTTTTATAGTCATTTGTGCCATTATGGGGGCCCTACTCTCATGACCTCATCTAATCTTAGTTATCTCCCAAAGGCTTTACCTCCAAATATCATCAACATATAACTCCGGGGATTAACTTTGCAGCATGTGAATTCTGTGGAACACACCTAAACCATAGAAACATTTAAATCTATGGACTTGAAGTCAATAGACTGCCTTCCATAATATAATTGGACTTTTGGAGGAGGAAGATGGCCGCGAAGGGAGTGCAGTAACTCCGAGTACTGCGTCACTGTGAGGGAAAATGATGAGTTAGAACGGCTAAAAGCTATCTGGTTAGGAATTTCCAGCAAAATTGGGGTGCTCCAAAACCTAGTGGAAGGATTTTCATCGCACGAGGATCAGCTTCAGGGGCTCAAAAGCGAGCGATTTGTCCGTACGGAGCGCTTATTGTTCGGCAGATCGCCCTGCGGCTGGAGTCTGCGGCGCGCACTGGGAAACGACGGGCTGGTGGTGCAGAGATACAGCGATGCTGATTCTGCGGGCTCCTGCCAGCTAGGCATTTGCTGAGCTCGGAGCTGAATTCTGGGTTGGAGACGGGGAAGGAAACAGCCCAGTTCGGTTCTCCACACCGGTCAGACCACGGAGGAAGCCAGCGGCCACCATCTTGGAGAGCTGACGTCACCATCCTTGTTTTTGACTGATTGCAGCTCTTTCAGCTATAGAACAGGTAATTTCAGGATGACAATTGTCTGAGTCTCGCAGACAAATTGCTCAGACTTAGTGCTAAATAACACGCGGAAACTGCTTCTTGGAGCCTGCTCCTATCAGAACACGCACCGAGCCCGGAGCGGCGGAGCTCCGGCTACCGGAGCTGCTCTGGCCCAGGGCTATAGAACCCGCGGAAACTGCTTCTTGGAGCCTGCTCCTGTCGGAGCATGCACCAAGTCCGGAGAGGCCGAATTCTGGCTCCCGGAACTGCTCTGGCCCAGGGATAAAGAACCCGCGGAAACTGTCTCTCGGTCCGGGTCCTGCTGAATACTGTGAAGGCCAGAGGGGCGGAGCAGAGCCGCCGCCAGAGCCCGGAACAGGCCCAGCAACCTGCCGGCGTGGTGTCGCGTCACCCCGGCTAGAGCAGGGGCCGAACAGAGCCGCCGCCAGAGCCCGGAACAGGCACAGCGACCCGCCGGCGTGGTGTCGCGTCGCTCCGGCTAGAGCAGGGGCCGAACAGAGCCGCCGCCAGAGCCCGGAACAGGCACAGCGACCCGCCGGCGTGGTGTCGCGTCGCTCCGGCTAGAGCAGGGGCCGAACAGAGCCGCCGCCAGAGCCCGGAACAGGCACAGCGACCCGCCGGCGTGGTGTCGCGTCGCTCTGGCTAGAGCAGGGGCCGAACAGAGCCGCCGCAGGGGCCCGGAGCAGGCCCAGCGACCCGCCGGCGTGGTGTCACGTCGCTCCGGCTGGAGCGGGGATCGATCAGAGCCGCCACCTGCGCCCGGAACAGGTCCAGCGACCCGCCGGCGTGGTGTCGCGTCGCTCCGGCTAGAGCGGGGGCCGAACAGAGCCGCCGCCAGAGCCCGGAACAGGCCCAGCGACCCGCCGGCGTGGTGTCGCGTCGTTCCGGCTAGAGCGGGGGCCGAACAGAGCCGCCGCCTGCGCCCGGAGCAGGTCCAGAGACCCGCCGGCGTGGTGTCGCATCGCTCCGGCTCGAGCAGGGGCCGAACAGAGCCGCTGCCAGAGCCCGGAATAGGCCCAGCGATCCGCCGGCGTGGTTGTCAAGAATCCCCAACTGGAGTAGGGGGAAAGCAGATCCTCCACCCGCGTCCGCAAGGTAGGCAGGCCTGTGACAGTCGGGCAGAACAGCCCCAGCGGCCTGCCGGCGTGGTAGACACATCACACCACTTGGGGGAGGGGCAGAGCAGAGCCGCTCCCCGAGCCTGGATCAGGCCCAGCGGCCTGCCAGCGTGGCAGTCACATCACTCCATTTGGAGTAGGGGCAGAGCAGAGCCGCAGCCCGCGCCCAGAACAGGCACAGCGACCTGCCGGGGTGGTAGTCACGACAACCCAATTGGAGAAGGGGCAGAGCAGAGCCGCCGCCCACGCCTGCAAGGTAGTCAGATCCGCGACTAACTGGTGGAACAGGCCCAGGGGTTCACGGACGTGGTGACGTGGTAGACACGTCACACCAATAGGAGGAAGGGCAGAGCAGAGCCGCTGCCCGCGCCTCCAAGGTAGGCAGACCTGCGACCGACCGGCAGAACAGTCCCAGCGGCCCACCAGCGTGGTAGACAGATCACCCCAATTGGAGGAGGAGCAGAGCTGCCGCCCGCCCCTGCAAGGGAGACTTTTCAACTATACAAGAGCAATATAAATATATAGGGGGAAAAATTTCAAAAACACAATAGTTTCACTAAGCAGAAAGAAACACGAGCAATATGAAAAGACAAGGAAAGAAAGGACCACAAGCAATGCAGGTCAACTCAACTTTAGAAGAGGTTATAGCTGCAGCAGATGGAATGTCAGATAAAGAATTCAGGATATACATGCTGCAAATGATCTGGAGTCTCAAGGAAGACATTAGACAGCAAAATCAGACAATGAAAGATCATTTCGACCACTTCGACAATGTATTACATAAACAAATCCAAGAAGCAAAAGATCAACTATACAGGGAGATAGAGGTAATAAAAAACAAACAAACAGAAATCCTAGAAATGCAGGAAGCAATAAACCAACTTAAAAACTCAATTGAGAATACTACCAGCAGAGTAGAACACTTAGAAGATAGAACATCAGACAATGAAGACAAAGTATTTCAACTTGAAAAGAACATAGATAGCTCAGCAAAACTGTTAAGAAACCATGAGCAGAACATCCAAGAAATATGGGATAATATAAAGAGACCAAACTTAAGAGTCATTGGGATACAGGAAGGTATAGAGGTCCAAACCAAAGGAATGAACCACCTATTCAATGAAATAATACGAGAAAACTTCCCACACTTGAAGAATGAGACAGAATCCCAAATCCTAGAAGCATACAGGACGCCGAATGTGCAAAATCATAAGAGATCCACACCTAGACACATTATAATGAAGATGCCCAACATACAGAATAAGGAGAGAATTTTAAAAGCTACAAGAGAAAGGAAGCAGATTACATTTAGGGGTAAACCAATCAGGATAACAGCTGATCTTTCAACACAGACTCTGAAAGCTAGAAGATCCTGGAATCACATATTTCAAAAACTGAAAGAAAATGGGTTCCAACCAAGAATCATGTATCCAGCGAAATTAAGCTTCAGGATGGAAGATGAAATTAAAACCTTCCACGATAAACAAAAGTTAAAAGAATTTGCAGCTAGAAAACCATGTCTTCAAAACATCCTCGGCAAAACATTACAGGAAGAGGAAATGGAAAATAACAATGAATACCAACAGTGGGAGGTAGGACAGTAAAGGGGGGGAAAATAATCAAAAAAGGAAAACAAACCATGTTTAGTAACATAAATAAACAATTATGGCTGGAAGAACAACCCATATCTCAATAATAACCCTAAATGTTAATGGCTTAAACTCACCAATCAAGAGACACAGACTAGTAGAATGGATCACAAAACAAGACCCAACAATATGTTGCCTACAGGAGACGCATTTGATAGGAAAAGACATACATAGACTGAAGGTGAAAGGTTGGGAAAAATCATATCACTCATATGGACTTCGGAAACAAGCAGGAGTGTCCATACTCATATCAAATAAAATAGATTTCAAGCCAAAGTTAATCAAAAGGGATAAAGAGGGACACTACATACTGCTCAAGGGAACCATACACCAACAAGACATAACTATCATAAATATATATGCCCCAAACAATGGTGCAGCTATGTTCATCAAACAAACTCTTCTTAAGTTTAAGAGTCTAATAGACCAACATACAATAATCATGGGAGACTTCAACACACCTCTCTCACCACTAGACAGATCTTCCAAACAAAAGTTGAATAAGGAAACTATAGAACTCAATAACACAATTAATAACCTAGACTTAATTGATATATATAGAATATACCACCCAACATCAAGCAGTTACACTTTTTTCTCAGCAGCACATGGATCCTTCTCAAAAATAGATCATATATTATGTCACAGGGCAACTCTTAGACAATATAAAGGAGTGGAGATAATACCATGCATCTTATCTGATCATAATGGAATGAAACTGAAAATCAACGATAAAAGAAGGAAGGAAAAAACATGCATCACTTGGAGAATGAACAATTGGTTACTAAATGATCAATGGGTTATAGAAGACATCAAGGAGGAAATTAAAAAATTCTTAGAGATAAATGAAAGCACAGACACAACATATCGGAATCTATGGGACACATTGAAAGCAGTTCTAAGAGGAAAATTCATTGCTTGGAGTTCATTCCTTAAAAAAAGAAAAAACCAACAAATAAATGATCTCATACTCCATCTCAAAATCCTAGAAAAAGAAGAGCAAAACAACAGCAAAAGAAGTAGAAGGCAAGAAATTATTAAAATCAGAGCTGAAATTAATGAAATCGAAACAAAAGAAACAATTCAAAAGATTGACAAAACTAAAAGTTGGTTCTTTGAAAAAATAAATAAAATCGACAGACCCTTAGCCATGCTAACGAAGAGAAGAAGAGAGAGAAATCAAATTACTAGCATACGGGATGAAAAAGGCAATATCACAACAGACACTTCAGAAATACAGAAGATAATCAGAAACTATTTTGAATCCTTATACTCCAATAAAATAGAAGATAGTGAAGGCATCGATAAATTTCTTAAGTCATATGATCTGCCCAGATTAAGGCAGGAGGATATAGACAACCTAAACAGACCAATATCAATTGAGGAAATAGAAGAAACCATCAAAAGACTACCAACTAAGAAAAGCCCAGGACCGGATGGGTATACAGCAGAGTTTTACAAAACCTTTAAAGAGGAACTAACACCAATACTTTTCAAGCTATTTCAGGAAATAGAAAAAGAGGGAGAACTTCCAAATTCTTTCTACGAGGCCAACATCACCCTGATTCCTAAACCAGACAAAGACACTTCAAAGAAAGAAAACTACAGACCAATATCTCTAATGAACCTAGATGCAAAAATCCTCAATAAAATTTTGGCAAATCGGATTCAAAAACATATCAAAAAAATTGTGCACCATGATCAAGTAGGATTCATCCCTGGGATGCAAGGCTGGTTCAATATACGGAAATCAATTAATGTTATTCACCACATCAATAGACTTAAAAATAAGAACCATATGATAATCTCGATAGATGCAGAAAAAGCATTCGACAAAGTACAGCATCCCTTTATGTTCAAAACGCTAGAAAAACTAGGGATAACAGGAACTTACCTCAACATTGTAAAAGCAATCTATGCTAAACCTCAGGCTAGCATCATTCTGAATGGAGAAAAATTGAAGGCATTCCCTCTAAAATCTGGAACAAGACAGGGATGCCCTCTCTCACCACTTCTGTTCAACATAGTTATCGAATCACTGGCCAGAGCAATTAGACAGACGAAAGAAATTAAAGGCATAAAAATAGGAAAAGAAGAACTTAAATTATCACTATTTGCAGATGACATGATTCTATACCTAGCAGACCCAAAAGGGTCTACAAAGAAACTATTAGAGCTAATAAATGAATTCAGTAAAGTGGCAGGATATAAAATCAACACACATAAATCAAAGGCATTCCTGTATATCAGCAACAAATCCTCTGAAATGGAAATGAGGACAACCACTCCATTCACAATATCCCCCCAAAAAATAAAATACTTAGGAATCAACCTAACAAAAGAGGTGAAAGACTTATACAATGAAAACTACAGAACCCTAAAGAGAGAAATAGAAGAGGATCTTAGAAGATGGAAAAATATACCCTGTTCATGGATAGGCAGAACTAACATCATCAAAATGACAATATTACCAAAAGTTCTCTATAGGTTTAATGCAATACCAATCAAAATCCCAATGGCATTTCTTATAGAAATAGAGAAAGTAATCATGAAATTCATATGGAAAAATAAAAGACCCAGAATAGCAAAAACAATGCTAAGCAGGAAGGGTGAATCAGGCGGTATAGCGATACCAGACTTCAAACTATACTACAGAGCAATAGTAACAAAAACAGCATGGTACTGGTACCAAAACAGGCGGGTGGACCAATGGTACAGAATAGAGGACACAGAAACCAACCCACAAAACTACAACTATCTTATATTTGATAAAGGGGCTAAAAGCATGCAATGGAGGAAGGATAGCATCTTCAACAAATGGTGCTGGGAAAACTGGAAATCCATATGCAACAAAATGAAACTGAATCCCTTTCTCTCGCCATGCACTAAAGTTAACTCAAAATGGATCAAGGAGCTTGATATCAAATCAGAGACACGGCGTCTGATAGAAGAAAAAGTCGGCTACGATCTACATACTGTGGGGTCGGGCTCCAAATTCCTCAATAGGACACCCATAGCACAACAGTTAATAACTAGAATCAACAAATGGGACTTACTCAAACTAAAAAGTTTTTTCTCAGCAAAAGAAACAACAAGAGAGGTAAATAGGGAGCCTACATCCTGGGAACAAATCTTTACTCCTCACACTTCAGATAGAGCCCTAATATCCAGAGTATATAAAGAACTCAAAAAATTAGACAACAAGATAACAAATAACCCAATCAACAAATGGGCCAAAGACATGAACAGACACTTCTCAGAGGAGGACATACAATCAATCAACAAGTACATGAAAAAATGCTCACCATCCCTAGCAGTCAGAGAAATGCAAATCAAAACCACCCTAAGATACCATCTCACTCCAGTAAGATTGGCAGCCATTAGGAAGTCAAACAACAACAAGTGCTGGCGAGGATGTGGGGAAAAGGGTACACTTGTTCATTGTTGGTGGGACTGCAAATTGGTGCAGCCAATCTGGAAAGCAGTATGGAGATTTCTTGGAAAGTTGGGAATGGAACCACCATTTGACCCAGCTATTCCCCTTCTCGGTCTATTCCCTAAAGACCTAAATAGAGCATGCTACAGGGACACTGCTACATCGATGTTCATAGCAGCACAATTCACAATAGCAAGACTGTGGAACCAACCTAGATGCCCTTCAATAGACGAATGGATAAAAAAAATGTGGCATTTATACACAATGGAATATTACTCTGCATTAAGAAATGACAAAATCATAGAATTTGGAGGGAAATGGATGGCATTAGAGCAGATTATGCTGAGTGAAGCCAGCCAATCCCTAAAAAACAAATGCCAAATGTCTTCTTTGATATAAGGAGAGTAACTAAGAACAGAGTAGGGACGAAGAGCATGAGAAGAAGATTAACATTAAACAGGGACGAGAGGTGGGAGGGAAAGGGAGGGAGAAGGGAAATTGCATGGAAATGGAAGGAGACCCTCAGGGTTATACAAAATTACATACAAGAGGTAACGAGGGGAAAGGGAAAAATAATACAAGGGGGAGATATGAACTGCAGTAGAGTGGGTAGAGAGAGAAGAGGGGAGGGGAGGGGAGGGGAGGGGGGTAGTAACGGATAGGAAAGGCAGCAGAATACAACAGACCCTAGTATGGCAATATATAAATCAATGGAAGTGTAACTGATGTGATTCTGCAATTTGTAAACGGAGTAAAAATGGGAGTTCATAACCCACTTGAATCAAAGTGTGAAATATGATATATCAAGAACTATGTAATGTTTTGAACAACCAACAATAAAAAAATATATAAAAAAAAAATAATAATTGGACTTTTGCAGTCAGCAGAAGGCCTGAACATAACCAAAAACAGACCTCCCTAGTCAGAAGACATTCTGCCAGCAGATGGCCTTCAGACTTGAACTTAAACATGGGCTCTTCCCCTATCTCCAGTCTAGTGGCCCACTCTGCAGATTTTAGACTTGCAAGTATCCATGATTACATGAGTCAGCTCCTTAAAATAAATAAATCTCATTCTACATATACCCACACCCTATTAGCTGTATCTGTAGAACCCTGACTAACATAAATTCTATAAGTTTAAATTTCCTTCACTGAAACTACAGACAAATACACCTATAACATGTAGTGATGAGCACAATAAATGGAACTTATGGTCAATATTATGTATGGTAATATAAATGTAAATTTAACAAAAAAATCCTCGAAATATGGAAAAGTTGGTTAAAGCCAATATGAAAGTATTTTAAGTTTATGTTGAAAATTTATAACTTCATTCCTTCTTTACTATTCCTCTGCAAGGAACATTATTCCCCTAGATTTTCTATTTGGCTCACAGAGTAGTATTATAGACAGAAGAAGCAGAAAATAAATAAACTATGGCAAAGAAATACATGGAAAATCAGGGACACCAGTTGGAGATCATTTTAGTAATCCAAGTGAGAAACAAAGTCTTGGACCAGGGCAGTGGCAGTAAGTTGGTAGACATTTTCTGTAGATAGTGCTGAGAAGATTTGCTCAAGAGTTGGATGCAGAATGTAAGAGAAAGATACTATTACTCTTCTAATTCTTCTGCCTGTTTATGTCCTTGCCTCCTTCAGAACAACTAGAGCCACCTTGTTAAAAAGTAATGCCAGTAATGCCAGTGCATGCCTATAATCCTTGTGGCTTGGGAGGCTGAGGCAGGAGAATCATGAGTTCAAAGCCAGCCTCAGAAAAGTGAAGCACTATGAACTCAGTGAGACCCTGTCTCTAAATAAAATACAAAATAGGGCTGGGGATGTGGCTCAGTGCCCAAGTGCCCTGAATTCAATCTCTGGTACAAAAAAAAAAAAAGTAAGACATGATATGGAATTCTATTTCTCAGGAATTCCAATGACTTTTCACTCTTTTTTTTTAATTGCTTTTATTTTTTAAATACATTATAGCAGAATGTATCACAATTCTTATTACACATACAGAACACAATTTTTCATATCTTTGTATGTAAAGTATGTTCACATCAATTCATGTCTTCATACATGTACTTTGGAAATGATGTCCATCACATTTCACTTGTAACCCCCTGCCCCCTCCCTAACCCTCTCACCCCTCTGCCCTATATAGAGTTCCTCTATTCCTCCCATGCTCCCTCTCCCTACCCCACTATGAATCAGTTATCTTATATGAGAGAAAACATTCACCATTTGTTTTTTTGGGATTGGCTAACTTCACTAAGCATTATCTTCTCCAACTGCATCCATTTACCTGCAAATGCCATGATTTTATTCTCTTTTATTGCTGAGTAAAATTCCATTGTATATATATACCACATTCTTTTAATCCATTCATCTACTTAAGGACATCTAGGTTGGTTCCACAGTGTAGCTATTGTGAATTGTGCTGCTATAAACATTGATGTGGCTGGGTCCCTGTAGTATGCTGTTTTAGAAAAGAGGACACGGAGACTAACCCACAAAATTACAATTACTTTATATTAGACAAAGGTGCCAAAAACATGCATTGGAGAAAAGATAGCCTCTTCAACAAATGGTGCTTGGAAAACTGGAAATCCATATGCAACAAAATGAAACTAAACTCCTACTTCTCACCATGCACAAAACGCAACTCAAAGTGGATCAAGGACCTAGGAATTAAACCAGAGACTCTCTGTCTAACAGAAGAAAAAGTAGGCCCTAATTTCCATTATGTGGGATTAGGCCCCAACTTCCTTAATAAGACTCCTATAGAGCAAGAATTAAAACCAAGAATCAATAAATGGGATGGGCTTTTCATTCTTCATCACAAAATTCACAACTGACTCCTGTTTTTCTTCTCTAACCTCATGTCCTTCCATCTCATGCATACTGTGCTCTAGCATTGCCTCCTTCATATTCTTTGAACACATTGACACAGGTAGGAATATGAGATTTCTGTTTCCTCTATCTAGAATAATTTACCTTTAGGTATCAACAGCTTTTCTCTCACCTCCTTCAAGTCCTTAGTCAAATATTTCTTCTTTCAGAGAGGACTTTCTTAATCACCCTATCTAAAAGTGCACATATCTACAACACTTTTGTGTTTTATTTTCCATTAAAAATGCATTTTCCTAAAAAAGTTTCATACCAATTTTTTTTACCAATTTTTTTAACCAATTC
This sequence comes from Callospermophilus lateralis, assembly GCF_048772815.1. Taxonomy (NCBI): domain Eukaryota; kingdom Metazoa; phylum Chordata; class Mammalia; order Rodentia; family Sciuridae; genus Callospermophilus; species Callospermophilus lateralis. The sequence goes on along the minus strand of NC_135312.1, from coordinate 51,295,050 downwards.
TGTGGTAAGCAGAATTCCACCCCTCAACTTCTGCTATTCATCACTGTCATGCTATGCATATGTCATTCTACACTGTAAACGGACTTTGCAGATATAATTAAGGTTTCTAGATATTTATATGTAATTAAGATACTCCTGAGTTATCTAAGTAGGTCCAAGGTAATAACATGAATCCTTAAAAATGAAGAGAGATAAACAAATTTCACCAAATTTGAGAGATGTTGTTGAGATAGTTTTGTTTTACTAGGTTCCACACAACATAAGAAATTTACTTTGAGGATCCAAAGAACTCAAGCAGGAAAAATCCAAGTCAAAGAAAATTTTTGTAATGAAAAATCTAGTAGGATATGTTATGCATTTTTCAAGTTCAACAAGAATAACGAAACAGTATTTTCAAATACAAAGCTTAAATTGAAGATTATATAAACTTTTTTGGGGGGGGCGGGAGTACTAGGATTGAATCAAGGCACTCTACCACTGAGCTAACCCATCCTCCATGGTTATAGGCAGGAGTCAGGATCCAATTCATGTTCCATGGAGTCAAATAAGCACCACAAATGCTGTCAAGTTAAGCAAGAGAGCAGGGATTTTATTAAAAGGGAAAGTGAGAGAATGATTCATGACTCTGCACACAGCGCCTGGGAGGGGCAAGAGGACCCTTTAAGTCTTACCAAGATCTTCTTTTGAAAGACTTGTAACGAGAAGTTTATAAGCTCCTCTTGATTGGTTTTTGATATTTCAATTGTCCCACTGCCTCAGTCTGGCTGGGCACAATTCAGGAGCCACTTGTCAAAAGAAACTAACTTTATTTTTAGAACCACACATGCCAAACAAAACCGCTCCTCAGGAAAAACCCTCAGAGCCCAACTGCCACCACAGGCTTCCCACAAGCCACTCTCTCTACCCCCAGCCTCTCCACCTCCCACAATCCTCCTGCTCTTGAGGCCGATTGGCTGGGTCACGAGGGCAGAGCCAAAAAAGTCCCCCAATGAGCAGCTCCGTGGCCTGAAATGGGCAGGGAAACAGCCCAATGAGCATCACCGCAGAGGAGCCAATCAGTTAGATGTTGCTGGGGCTGCTGTGAGCCAATCATCAGCTGGCAGTCTGAAAGTTTGCTGGGGCCCCTTCGGCTGTAGCTCTCAACATCCCACTGCAGGCATGGGACAGGTTATGGATTATATAGTCGCTCTTGACAAAATGGAGATTTATGTCTTTTCTGAGAAATAGGAACTGTTTTATAACATGTCAGGGTATGTACAATGGCTGTTGTTGTGCTTGTCCTTTTGCTGACCTTTACATTTCCTTCCTACTTTTCACTGCTTATGCTTTTCTAACTCATCATTAGCTCTTTTAATTTTTAATTTTGAGTCAGGGTCTTGCTAAATTGCCCAAGATTTACAATCTTCCTGCCTCAGCGCCCTGAGTTGCTGGTATTATAGGCCTGTGTGACCAGGCCCAGCCTGGATAAACATTTTAAACTCTGAGTATTTGATTTATAGTCAACATGAGCAACCCTATATAGCTTATTCTAGAAAATATAGATCCAAAGTTTATTTAGTTAAATACAATCTATAATTTCTCAAAGCCAAATGAGTATGTCTTAGTGTTCTATTGAGTAATTAAGCAAAATAATGTCAGCATTATGAAATTAACTGAATTTCAACATGCTCTATTCTTAGGAACAGCTAAGATTTAGGATATAATGTTCTTGAAATAGTATGATTTAAGAAAGTTGGGGGTTTGTTGTTTTTGGTAATGGGGATTGAAGCGAGGGGTACTAGGTGTGTGCTGAGCTGCATCTCCATTTTTTTTTTTTTTTTAATTTTGAGACAGAATCTCACTAAGTAACTGAGCCTGGCATCAAACTTGTGATCTTCCTCTTTCAGGCTCCTAAGTCGCTAGGATTACAGATATGCACCTCCAAGCTTGACTAGGAAAGTTTTTCAGTATATGATGTTCTAACATTTTCCATGTCTATTTTTTCTGTTCAAGTTTCCTATTTCTTTAATCAATTTCAATAATTTATATTTTTTCATAAAGTTTTTTTTAGGTTAAGTATTTTTAGTATAGTTTCACATAATATAATCATTTTTGTCTCTTCTGAACCCGTCAAGTTATTTTTCTCATTTTAAAAATTGTTTCACATTTCTGTAGTTGTTAATGCAAATTACCCTCTTTATCCTGGCTAATGTTGCTCTGGCTAATGTTGCTCTGGACCTCTACTGATACCATCTCTGGCATTCACCTACTATTATTATTCATTTTATTATCTTTAACTTCTCTTTTGTTTTAGTTATAAGTCTCAAAATATATTAGGTATCTGATAACTGAATTTTCTTTTTAAAACTATTAGAAGAATCTTTGTCTTTTACTGTATCTGCTGAAATAATCATAATCACATAAATTGGCAAAATAAAAACTACATTCCCTAATGGTGTGACTCTGCACAATATACAGCCAAAAGAATGAGAAGTTGTGTTCCTTTTATGTACAGTGTGTCAAAATACATTCTACTGTAATGTATAACTAATTAGAACATATTTTAAAATTTAAAAATAAATAAATAAATTTAAGAATTGATTCTACACTTATTAAAAGATCAAATTTCAATGATCAAAAGAAAAAAAAACATTCCTGTAGTATAATTTTCATCACCTTTCTGGTTCCTTATATTCTCTTGCTAGTTTCTTAATTATCTGTATTTTTATTTTCCAAAAACTTCCATCACCAGGACATTTGAGATCTCAGTAAGCCAGTCCAGGTACTTTCCTCCTTTCATGGGAAGCTTACTGTGTCTTACTCATAATGGTCTGATCACTCTGTTTTAAACAGGTATAGATTGTTTCCTTTAAAGCATATAAAAACTAAAACAAAGTTTTATTTCCACAACACTTACACTTGTCCCTTCTCTCCAATGAAGTCTCTTCTTTGCCAGAGGCGTGGTTTATGTTCTTACAGGAGGCTATACAAGTTCCCACTAGGTAATAGGAAGAGCATTTGCCCTGGGAATTCATATCATGGGTTCCAAGACCCTTAAGTTTTAATACTGTACATCTATTGATACATATTTCAAAAACTCACCTTATATATATTCCTAAAACTCACCTTAGTGTCTGTTTCTTGGAGCTATCACAACTTGGGTTTTCTACCTATCACCCACATAAAGTAAGCAAAAGTTTATTGAAGAGTAAACCCTGTTAAAGGAGAAGGAAGGATGCTGTATCTGGCAGGAGACTTGACAGTTAGCTGTACAAAATCTTACAAAATTTCTGCAAAAAAAAAAAAAAAGAAAGAAAAAGAAAAAGAAGAATACCCAGTAGAGAAATCTAAATAAGGTGGAAATAGCTTGTATCATTAGCTTGCTCAATAACTAATTGGGTGCTACCTAGAGAAGAGCATGTAAAATTGAGGCAGACACAAAGCTAATAGCTAAAAACAGTCAGATTGTATTAAGCATATCCTTTTAATCTGAAGCTTTCACATCTGAGGCCTTGATGAGCTTGGCAAGTGGGGTGGGACTGTCCCTCCCAAGGCAAACTAATCCCTAAAGATAACAAATGACTCTCCTGTGAGTGTGGCTTTCATAAACAAACCAGCTAATTCAGATCTTAAGCCTTAACCACCTCCTTTTTGGCACTCTTGTACTCAAGGCCCTGATTTCACTCCCAGATCACCCCAGGTCCACCCCAGGTATCAAGAAACTAGGGACTGCCTCTATGTCATAGAGCCCCTGAAATTATTCAACTAGTCAATTTGAAACCTACTCTCTCTCTCTCTCTCTCTCATCCATTTTCCCCATGAAAATCATAGAAAATTTTTTATCCTTTTTCTTTCTGTCTGTTCTTGGTACTTTGCTTTGTGGCTTTGTGTGGCCTTGTATGGCCATGTGTGACATGGTGTGCATCATTCCCCTGGGAACTGTGAGTAGCAAACTAACTTTACATTGGCAAAATTGTCACTGGATCTGATGATATTTACTTAAATAAAAATAAAAGACAGGTGCTCATGCTGGACAAAGTGGCATATACCTCTAATCCCAGTGAATAAGAGGTCACTTATGCAGACAGGGAAGACTAGAGAAGCAGGTTTTGAAAGAGGAAGGAAGCAGAGCACTGCTGAAAAGATAGTCTATTAAGGGAAGAGGAAAGCTTCTTTAGCTATAATAGAAGGATATGGGAAGATGCATATACATTTGAATATATAATAATAGGAAATTGAGGGAGTGTCCATCTGAAAGGCTTCTGTTTTTTTCAATAATAGTAAGGTGAACAAACATACATTGGAGAAAAGATACGCTCTTCAACAAATTGTGCTGGGAAAACTGGACATCCATAGGTAGCAAAATGAAATTAAACCCCTATCTCTCATCCTGCACAAAATTCAACTCAAAGTGGATCAAGGGACTTGGCATTAGTCCAGAGATTCTGTGCCTACTAGAAGAAAATGCAGGCCCAACTCTCCATTATGTTAGCTTAGGAACCAAATTTCTCAACAAGACTCCTAAAACGCAAGAAGTAAAATCAAGAATCAATTAGTGGGATGGTATGAAACTAAAAGCTTCTTTACAATAAAGGAATCAATCAAGAATGTGTAGAGAGAGCCTATAGAATAGGAGAAAAACCTTACCACCTGCATCTCAGAGCACTTATCTCCAGAAAAAAACTCAAAAAACTTAACACCAAAAAAAAAAAAAAATCAATAAATGGACAAAAGACAGAGAAATGCAAATCAAAACCACCCTAAGATACCATCTCACTCCAGTAAGATTGGCAGCCATTAGGAAGTCAAACAACAACAAGTGCTGGCGAGGATGTGGGGAAAAGGGTTCACTTGTACATTGCTGGTGGGACTGCAAATTGGTGCAGCCAATTTGGAAAGCAGTATGGAGATTTCTTGGAAAGCTGGGAATGGAACCACCATTTGACCCAGCTATTCCCCTTCTCGGTCTATTCCCTAAAGACCTAAAAAGAGCATACTCAGGGACACTGCTACATGATGTTCATAGCAGCACAATTCACAATAGCAAGACTGTGGAACCAACCTAGATGCCCTTCAATAGACGAATGGATAAAAAAAATGTGGCATTTATACACAATGGAGTATTACTCTGCATTAAAAAATGACAAAATCATAGAATTTGGAGGGAAATGGATGGCATTAGAGCAGATTATGCTAAGTGAAGCTAGCCAATCCCTTAAAAACAAATGCCAAATGTCTTCTTTGATATAAGGAGAGTAACTAAGAGCAGAGTAGGGATGAAGAGCATGAGAAGAAGATTAACATTAAACAGGGATGAGAGGTGGGAGGGAAAGGGAGAGAGAAGGGAAATTGCATGGAAATGGAAGGAGACCCTCAGGGGTATACAAAATTACATACAAGAGGAAGTGAGGGGAAAGGGAAAAAATATAAGGGGGAGAAATGAATTACAGTAGAGTGGGTAGAGAGAGAAGAGGGGAGGAGGCAGGGGAGGGGGGATAGTAGAGGATAGGAAAGGCAGCAGAATACAACAGACACTAGTATGGCAATATGTTAATCAATGGATGTGTAACTGATGTGATTCTGCAATCTGTATACGGGGTAAAAATGGGAGTTCATATCCCACTTGAATCAAAGTGTGAAATATGATATATCAAGAACTATGTAATGTTTTGAACAACCAACAATAAAAATTAATAAAAAAATTTAAAAAAAATAAATAAATGGACAAAGGAATTATGATATTTATACATGTATTACAGAAGAAGAAATACAAATGGTCAACAAATATGTGAAAAAAATGTTCAACATCTCTAGCAATTAGAGAAAAGCAATTTAAAACCACACTGAGATTCCATCTCACTACAGTCATAATGACAATAAGAATAGAAATAATAGAAAATTAAGTCATCTGTTGAAAACAATTGCGGTGAATAAGGGATGTAAAACAAATGTTTGGAGAAGAGTAGAAAAGATTTGAAATGGTTTTCATAAATGATAATTCTGACACTGATTAGGTAAATCTAGCTGTATTGCCAGGCAGTGTTGAAGAACCAACTAAGACCAACAATCATAAATTAATAATGCGATCAATTTAAAAATAGATTTTTCTTATAACAGTTATCTGTACTCGTACTGTTCTCATTACTGACTATATAAAAGATCACCTACAAATTGTGGATATGCTGAATAATTTTAATAACTGAATTTATCAGCCAGACCCTTCAGAAGGTGAAATGTGTTTTGGTGTTATATATTAAATGTATTTATTTGTTTTGATTGCTTCTCTGAATGTAGAGTCAGACTTGTTATTGTATGCAGGAATGTGGCAACTACGCCCCATAGCCCATAGAAGAAAATAACTCTGTAGCTCAAGGAAGTCTTGATGTGGAGAACATAGGAGAGGGATAAAATTATTTGTTTTAGCAAGATAAAGGATAATATCATTCAGCTATAAAGAAGAATAAAACATGATGGCATTCACTGGTAAATGGATAGAACTGGAGAATATCTGCTAAGTGAAATAAGCCAGTCCCCCAAAACCAAAGGTTGAATGTTCTCTCTGGTAATGAAGGGAAGGAAGTGGGGATAGAAATAGAAAAGACAGTAGCATGAATCAAATATAACTTTCCTATGCTCATACATGAATATACAACCAGTGTAACTCCACATCATGTTCAACCACAAGAATGGGATTAAAATTGTAATGCTTGCATGCCATGAATGTATGTCAAAATGTATCCTACTGTCTTGTATATCTAAAAATAAGAAATAAAAAGAGAGATGCTTCCATTACCTCTTATTACAAAAAAAAAAACTGTTAAAAAATTACAAGTAGAAAGCATAAGAGCTGACTTTCAGCATGAAAGCCATCACAGGTTGTAATGAATGTCGCGTTTCCTTAACCATGTTTGTATAAATGATTTTGAAATGATTGGTTTGGAAAAGGAAAATAAAGTGGGAATCTAGGAAGGTAAACATTTTAGAAACATCGAAGACCATTTTCAAAATATGTACGTTCGCTCCTCAGTGATTTTGAGCTCACACACACACTACTGCCTGAATGACTGTTACTAATGCATTAGTTCATTTGATTTGATTTGACTGAATTTGATTTTCACAATTTTATAGAATGTAATTTTAACTCCATTTCTAGAGGTATGAAAATCGACACTGGGTAAAAAGTATAAGAGCCAAGATTTTATTTAGGGCAATTTCTACCTTCAAAGAGCATACTTGTTTTTACTATATCATGCTTTCAGAATAGACAAGATTTGAAACACTAGGATTTACTTATCTTTTTATCTTCAACTGCCTACAATTTTCATAATCCAGAAAATTAAATTGGCCACATTTTCAAAATCCATTACTACACAATTTTTAAATTTACGTTTATAATGATTGTAAATATTTTAATAATATATTGCAACTTTTGAATGATGGGTATATCCATTATCTTTCTTGTTCTACCTTTATATATCTGTGAGGGAGTTTGTAACAAAAGCATCACCAACCACAACTATGCTACTTTGGACTTGATGACTTAAATAGACTCCAAACTCAAAGAAAACACTACTGGTCCACACCTTCTTAGATCATCTGCTTTTTGGTTATTGTTGTTTTCCTTTTTTTTTTTCCTATTTATATTGTTATGACGGGCTCCATTGAATGATTCATATTTCCTTCAAAACTAGGTCTTTTAATAGATGTTTGTGGAGAAATATTCCAGAGTTCAAGATTCAATGATTTAGAGATATTTTCTTTAGCATGGTCTCTCCCCCTCTCCTTTGGCAGGCAAAAGAACCAGCCTCAATAATTCTTACGTTGTATGGTTTATCTTCCTTTAAAATAAATGCTGTCTACTATCTTCTTGAAGGCTATTTGTACCAGTTCTCCTAGGTCAGGTTACCTTGGTTTTACAATTTTATGAGTGGGAGAATAAAATCAAGTCTAACGGAGAAGAAGAGGCATTTGGATTTTTTTGTTTTGCTATTGGGGTTTTTGTTTGTTTGCTTGCTTTTCTGTTTTTTGTTTTGTTTTGTTTTTGTATAATGTGATTCTACATACCTATTCCTGCACAAGCGACCTCTAAAGAATGGAATAGGTCAAGGCCTATCCTTCCACTCCCTAAGGACCCAAAGGTTAACAGTCAACACCTTTGTAACTAGTTCCTATTATGAACAGTTTCTTTGCTTCACAAACCATAATTTCAGCTCCACCTTTCTTTCTGAATGATCACTATCATGCAGGAAGTCACTTTCTGAGGGAACACAATTTTCCACATGCCATTCTTCTGACTCATTCCCAGGTTTTGTTGTGAACAGTAAAAGTAATAAATCTGCATTAATATATTAATTTATTTGACATTCAAACAGTATATGGAGTAAGCACACTGGGTAAAAAGGCCTTTGCTGAGTACTCCAAAGATGTAGGAGAAGGAGCATGCATAATGGGGTAAGATTCTGTAATGAACAAAAACAAAAAGATAGCCCTTCAAAATCTAAAAAAAAAAAAAAAATTAGAACAAAAAGAAATTTTAAAAGCCATTAAAATATTTAAACTATTTGGGACAGCAAGACTTTTCAGTATATTCTAAGTAAAAATTGAGAAGTAAGGTAAAAAAAAGAAAAACTGTTCACGAAGGTGTCATTGAATCATTTATAATTGTAAAAAACAGAAAATGTCTAAAAACTTCATATTAGAAAGTTTTTTTAATATTTTATGATGAATCCATTCAGTGTAAATGATTTTCCCTTTAAAATATAGCCATTAAAATTTTTAGTAATTAGGGCTGGAGATGTAGCTCAGTAATAGAGTACTTGCCTAACATTCATAAGGCCCTGGGTTCCTGAGTTCTGAAAAATACCCAGTTCTGAAAAATAAATAAATAAAAGTGAAAAATTTGTTGATATGTGATGAATCTAGGTGCAATATTACACATTTTCTGTTAGTTTGAAATTACATCAAAATAAAAAGTTATAAATATAGCTCCTAGAAATAAGAATTAGTAACAGGGATATGCTTATGAAATAACATGAAATTTAAAAAGCATAATACAGGATGGTGATGGTGGTACACGCTTGTAATCTTAGCACTCAGGAATTGGAGGCAGGAGGATCACAAGGTCAAGGTCAGCCTCAGCAATTTTCAGAGGTCCTAAGCAACTTAGTGAGATCCTGTCTGAAAGTAAAAAATAAAAAGGGCTGGGAATTTAGCTCAGTTGTAAAGCATCTCTAGGTTCAATTCCAAATACCCAAAACAAACAAAAAAGTATAATACAAAATTACACATTGATACAACATAATTTGTGCAAAACATATTTATATATGAAAAAATATAAGTGGGAGGATAGGCCTTGACCTATTCCATTCTTGAAAGTACCTGAAGTTAACATGTTAAATGAAAATAGTTTGTTTAGGTAATGTTCAAATTTTTAAGAATATTAGTTCATTTTTTTCACTGAAAAAAATCAATTACAGATAATCAGGCATGAGATACAGTCTAAAAAACATATTTAAGAAGGATAAGGAGAAACCACTTATTCCTGCCTTTTTTGTACAGATTGCATATTATGTTAAAAAGTGTAAGTAATTGAATACTTCTTGAGTTAAGATCCTTGAATAAATTCATAAGTCATTAGTTGTCAGTAATCTATAAGAAAGTCACAGAATTTTAAAGTTGAAAGAGTCCTCGAGGACCCCCAATACAGTTTCCCATTTTCTCATAAATACATAGGACTCAAGGAGGAAAATGCAATTTTTTTCCTTAGACTACATACTCAGTTAATGAAAAATCTAAGCCTAGAACTCAATTTTTAATTCCTAGTCTAATTTTATTCTAAGTTCCAATTCTGTGGCATTCATTATTTCTTACAAGGTAGTCCCAGCATAACCCTCCAAATTTGTCTCCTACTCTTTCCCAACACATTAGACAGGAATGCCCTTTCTCACTTACATGCTATTCTTGCCTGTGTTTTCTTGGGTTCTGCTCCTGCCTACAAACACTACCTACTCTTACCCTGAATCCTTACCCACACACAGATAATACTCACTACTGTCCACTCATCTTCTAGTAGCCTGTGTAAAATGTTTTTCAAAAGACAATACTAAGAAAAAGATTAGGTAGATTCTAGTTCCTGCTGTTTTGCTTGCTTATTCCACAATTTATGTGCCTATTCGAATCTCTGCTTCATACCTTATGAGAAAAAAAAAAAAAAAAAGACTTTTTCTCAGAGACAAGGGAATTCAGAGATAATGCCCATTAATGTATTCAATTTTTTTCTGACAGTTCTTGGCTTTCTGTGGCAAGGAATAAGGTACATTACAATATGATATCAGGGGCAAAAATGTCATGTCTTCTTGGATTGAAAATTATTATACTATGTGAAGTAGTCACTAGTTTTTGCACAATACATGTCACCCTCCATTGTGTTTAATCACAGTTTACCAGAATAAATGAAATTCTTACTGCTTTGTGAAATTCCCTGTTTCTGATTCTGTTTCATAAGTCATACTATTGATTTTCATAAGTCATACAAGTTGATTCCTTCAGACTTGTTTAACAAGTTAGATTTTAATTACATGGGATTTCCTCCTTTGACTTCAGCCCGCTCAAAGATATACATAACACATGAGATTCATTTGTGAGAATCTCAAAGCAGTGGAACAGGCAGAAAAAACGAACCTCTTCATTATTCAGGGTTAAAATGTATAGGTAAGTCCTGTTTTTTCCTTCAGTAGTTTTAGATGTTTTATTATTTCTTAGGGATATAAAAAATATACAGAAGTTTAAGGAATTTTGGCTGTGTCCAGCAATCTTCTTGTGACTTTCAAAAACTTCACTGAAACTTACGTATTGTGTAGATGTTTGATGTTTAGATAAGGTGTTTGGCTGCATTTTTACAAAATGAATAAACCTCAAGAGATGGTTTAGCATTTCAACATCCCTTTTAATAAGCAAGTGTTTTTATCTCATGTTTCATTCTTCAAAAAGTGATGTATACATATTTTAAAGGTAATCAGTAAAAAATTACTCTATTGTTTCAGAATTTTTTGAGAATTCTATATTTTGACTTCTGACACTGTGTGATTGCTGATTATTAAATATACTATAAATTCTAAATGTCCTTTTTGAGAAAGTAAAGACAGTATTTGTCTATTTTACATACAGTTATGGAATTGTTATTTACAAGAAAAGTTTGCTAATACTTAAGAAAATTTTTTTTTGTTTTTTTTAGTTAATGAATAATTATTTTTATATACTTTTTCATAAAAAGCAACAAGGTATGGCATAACCTAACATCAGATGGTACAGTCCCAATTAACACAATGAAAATCACTATATGTAATTTGATGTGTTTATGTGTGCATCTGAGTATTTATGTTGTACATATTGTTTTTCTGTGTACACAGCAAAACGTGGTACTGATATGTCATGCTGAAAGGGGAATCAATAAAAACAAGGAAAATATGTGGTTATGACAAGAATAGTTGGTTTATTTTAATTTGAGCATTAGAAATGTAGAATCAAAATTCAATCTATTTTTAAAAATGAAAATCTGTGTTCATTTGAATAGATAGTTAAGTGAAAAATGGATGACATTTTAAATTTCCAGCAAAGTAGAAAATAAAACATTATTTCATATTCATAAAATATAAATGAGGATGTTAAAAATCTATGAAGTAATTTATATACTGTGATCACTCTCATTAAATGTGAAAATAAAACAAATTTTAAAATTGTACTTTCTGATCAACTATCAAATGTAAAGATACACATGTCAAAAACTCTAATAAGGAATATAAAACCCTAATAAGGTTTATTGTATTAAAGTAGTGTTTATGAATTACATTTTTTCACTATTCCTAAAATTTCTATAACAATAATATTCTTTTGGCAATCACATTACATTTTGAAATGTATTTTGCTGAAATATTTTAATTTTAAAAAATTTCTCTGATTGGCTGGGGATGTGGCTCAAGCAGTAGTACACTCACCTGGCATGCTCAGGTTGCTGGGTTCGATCCTCAGCACCACATAAAAATAAGATAAAGATGTTGTGTCCACAGAAAACTAAAAAAAGTAATATTAAAAAATTCTCTCTCTCTTTCTCTCTCTCTCTCTGAAAAAAATTTATCTGAGTTTTAAAAAACTGATCCATATATTGCAGCTAAATGTATATCAAACCATCATTCAAAGGAAAATGAAGATTTAAATAATAAGAGAGGTATAATTTTTTGCAGAATGCCTTCAATCAGTCTAATTTTTAAAAAATTTATTTGTTTATTTATTTATTTTTGTAGTGCTGAGAATTGAACCTAGGGCCAGGTACATGTGAGGCAAGCACTTTGCCAACTAAGCTATATCCCCAGTCCCAGATCAATCTAATTTTTAAATATTTCCATCATGTACAGGAAATCTGACATTTAGTCAGGGCCAGCCTTACCAATAACAAAGAACTTTCCTTAGGAATTTTTATTTCTATAGACGTTTTGGCACATTTTATCTCTTAAACAGATTGAGTTTACTACTAATACTAAGCTCATCCCTTTTATTAAGATGAAACATCTACAACTCTCAATTCATTTTTTTTATGGGTTGTTCAGTTAATTTTACCAAGAAAATATAATCAGCATTATCATGCTAAATTGTTGAAATTTTGAATATAACTTAATATTAATAAGTAACCTTATTCAAAGATTTGAGGACGTGCAACTGGGAAATCCAAGTCCAAATCAGAATTTCCGGCAGGAAGGAGGAAGCACATTCAAATGACCTAGGGAAATTTTTTAAACTCCAACTTTTCCCAATTCTTTCATATCCTTTGAAGGACCAAAGTATCCAAATCAGGTTGAGGAAGGGAAATGTAATTATATATTATATTATATCTAGGTAATTGTAGGTATTTTTTTTACCAAATTTTACATAAATCTTCCGATAATTCTGAAATACATTTGGTTGAGAATGGGCTCTCTTGGATGGTTTGATTTATTAAAAAAAAAAAAAAAAAAAAAAAAAAGCAAGGATCTCTCCTGATCTCCTGAGGGCTGACAAATGTTATGTTCCTTTCTTTATTCACCTTCTTTTCCCCTTCTCTGAAGAAGGAAATCCTTCTACAGGCCCAGAACCTGGAAGGCTGTGTTATTGTTACTCATCTGAAGATCCTTGAGCACTCCAGAATTTCTTAGTCCCATCCAGAGAGTGTCTGTATCTATCAGATTATATAAAATATGTGATACGAGGTTTGGGGAAACAGGGTGATGAACAGGCTAGAATTCATAATACGATTTACAGCAAAAGAACCAATCTCAGGTCAGGAATAGACAAGTCTTAGCAGGAATCCTCCCACCAGAACAAATCTTATTTTTATTTACTCCACTTTTTTGTTGTTTTTGTTTTTTGTTATGATATGAGTAACTGGCTACAGAGGCATGCCAAAATCAGTCAGATGCCCTGCCTCCCAAGAGCCTGAAAGAACATGAGACAAAAGTGGGGAAAAAAAGAAAAGAAAAACCATCAATGTCAAAAAATGTTTACCAAACTCTTTCTTTTCCTGTTGTTTCAATCTGGTCACTGAATTGCTCTTTTATCTTTCAAAAAATCATGCTTAAAATTGTAATTTGCTAGCCAAAGAATGTGTTTCTTCATAGAAATTGGGCAGGGAAGACACCAATATATGTTTATAGTCGGAGCCCAAAATAGGTGAAGTACTATGCAGTTAAGACTGTGATGGTTGTGTCTGTATTAAAACTTCTCAGACTGTTTTACCTGTAATTATTCCCTAAATAATACAGTATGACAATTATTTACATAGAATTTACATTGTACTAGGTATTTTAAGCAATTTAGGGATATTTTTTATATGTAGATGATATACAAATACTACACCCATTTTATAGAAAGGACATAAGCATCAACAGATTTTTACCAATCCATCTCAGATACTGAGAGACAACTGCCTAAGTTTTTGCCTACAAATATTTTGGACTATATTCTCAAATAGTTGCTACATTTGGCCAGAATTTCCTAACAGTAGTATGGAATGGCGACTAGAGATGTCAGTATGATACATATGAAGATCAGCTGCAATCAGTCATTTGGGATTACATGTTTCCTGGCAATTCTCTCAAGTCTACTGGCAATTTTTCTACTAGAGAGCACTTTCAAACTACTTCCTCAGAGCTGAGCCCAGTGGTGCATGCTACAGATCCCAGCGGCTCAGGAAGATGATGAGTTCAAAGACAGCCTCAGCAACAGTGAGGTGCTAAATAACTCAGTGAGACCCTGTCTCCAAATAAAATACAAAAATAGGGCTGTGGATGTGGCTCAGTGGTCAAATACCCCTGAGTTCAATCCCCAGACCTCCCCGCCCCACCCGCCAAAATAAACCTGTTTCCTCAGAAATCCATTATTTTTCTGACACTAAAGCTCTCCTATCTCCATAATAGGCTACGGTTGCCCTCCCTAAAATAAGACCCGAGGTAGAAATCAATATCTACTATTTATTATTGTGGAATCCAAAGTCATTCAACCCAATTCCTTAAAAGATATTGCTCCAACTTGTAGGATCTCATTCTCTTGAGCAAAGATGTTTCATGATATCGGCTAAAGAATATTTTTAAAGTCTAACTGTAGTATATGCTCATAATGTATAAAATAAAAGCACCATCTCAAGTCTAAAATTAATCATTGGGCAACAGTCCATTGTGATTTAAAAACAGAACTGACTTCAAAAGTTCATGTCAATGAATAATTCAGCAAAAAGGAACTGTAGATTCTATTAATATTTACGATATCTATTTGCTAGACTTAGGAACAAATGTAGCAGTAATTAATAAGAGGATATGTGAGCTAAGAATTCAAGTATAGGTGTCAAAAACCACTGAATATAATTTTTCTAACCTAGATAAGTTTTTTATTCTGATACTATTACTTCTTAGGCAGCATATCTGCCTTACTTACTGCAAGAAATAAATTAAGACATATAAGTTTTCTCCTCTGTTGGAATATTCCTATCAGCATGAAGACATGCCATTCTATTTTCAGTTTAAAAAAAAAGTCCTTCATTTGACTCACATCCCTTTTCCAGCTATGACTTCATTTCTAATTTTCTCTCCCTAATATCAAAACATTCTGAAAGATTTTAGACCCACTGCCTCTATTTCTGTTTTCTTCTCCCATTCTATCCTTTTACTTTTAAATAATTTGATTATGAAATATATCACACATAAGGCCTAATTAAAAATGAACTTCCTTTCTTATATGTTACTGCATAGTAGGATGACAATAAATAATAAGAAATATACATGTATCCATGAATCAAAATATCATATGGTACCTCGTAACTATGTACAACTTTTGTATTTCATGTATTAATTAAAATAAAAATCAATAACTAAAAATCAACCAAATATCAAATAGGGCTACTCCTTAAAGAAAGCCCTTGCATTATGTTCAAAGAGATGGACAAAATATTCATTTTTCAATAATGGATAAATTAAATTATATTTATAAATCAGAATTACCATGTAGCAGTTAAAACAAATAACTTAGATTTATATCAAAGAATGCCTCAGAAAAGCATATCATCTGATGATAACTATATATGTATATTTTTTAAAAACTAATAAAACAATACTATATTTTATTCACAAACACAATACCTAACTATACAAAAGTATTAAGAATACACAAGAATGAGAAAACTAAATCCATAATGAAACTAAATCCATTATGAATCCATTATGGTTGACTAGGATGGGAGAAAGGAATCAGACTGGAGATGAAGGACCAAATGAATTTTATCTGAAATGTCTTATTTTCTTTATGGAAAAAACACAGCCTTAAGTGGCAAAATGTTAGCAATTTTCTATTCTGGATGTTGGGTACAAGATGCTCATCATATAATTATGTTGATAACAACCTACTGAATAACCTCTAGGCCATATAATTTAACGTGAAATAATGGCATATGCCTAAAGTTAGTTCTGATGATATAGTTAGAAAGGATATATTGATGTGCACTTGCACAAACATTATTAGAGTAGAATTCAGATCACGTAGTAACTGATGTGAGATTTTTAAATGAATATACTTGTATTAAGTATTTTTAAAACTTTTGCAAAGAAAAATATATCAATGGTTAGTATTTATGGTAAAAAGAATAAAATCTTTCCAAAGATATAAACATTTCTAAAATTGAATTTCTGAGTCCTTAGCATCTATTTAAAAGAAATAGCATCACCAATACTTAGAAGATCCTGTGGGTACCTCCACAAATAAATCCTGCCTACCAACTTCCCATGCCTCACCCAGCCCAAGTAACTGTCATTTGTCAAGGTATAATTCATATAATTCACTTCAGAGAATTTACAGTTTACCATACATATGGTAGCGTTCTAAGTACAGTATCTCATATAAACCTCACAACCCTCTAAGGTGAGGAAAGTAGGGCTCAGAGAGGTTTTGTCATGTGCCAGTGTTCACATGGAACTGTGTGATAACAAAACTCATGATCAAAACTATTGTGTCATAGTAATATTATACCATTATTGTGCTGCTGTATTACCCCATGTAGTAATTAAAATACAGGCCTCCACTCAGGGCTAGTATTTCATAGGCATTTTTATATCAAAACAAAAGTAACTGAGTTAACAGGTACATTTATTCAGGAGTCAGGAAAGAATTCCTATGCATGTGGCTCTTGATGCCCATGTTAGAAACCATGGCAATATTCACAGAGTAGATGGGACCTCACTTCCAACATACAGCAAGTAAATGGCAGAGGTGGTTGAATCCAGTTGGTCTAGATTCAGAGTCTGCCCTCTTACTTGCTATATTCTTACTTCTTACTTGCTTTTTCTTACTCCTCGTACTCCTATATTCTCTCATGGAGAGAGTTCTATGCTCTCAGTCTCATGGAGCTTACTATCTGTTGGGTGTTGAGGAAGCAAATGGGGTGAGACAAGAAATACACACATGAGCCAACAGACCCTCTTAAGGAAATAAAATACATGCAAAGATGGAGTGTGTAGTAAGGTTGGAGGATCTATCGCATGTAGTAGTCCTCTAAGAAGAAGCCATCAGTGTGAAGAAGTGAGAGAAAGAAGAGTATGAAGGTGATGAGGAAGCTCACAGATTCTTTGTTCAATGACAGAGAAGAAAACTGAAGTCCAGGGAAGGTTTTACTTGGTGTCAAGTAGCTCTCTGATTACAGCATTCCCCTGCCTCTCTGTGTAGACTGCATTCAGGGTAAAAGAACACACTTTCAGTATTTTTCATGAGCTCTGAGCAATACACTCTATTGAACAGATCTCAATATTATTTGGTACATAGACCATGGAACTCTGTGAATTTTATTATGAAACAAAATCAACCTGGGAGAATGATACTGAGAACCTCATGTCTTTACCCTGCTTCTAAAAACAGTCTGGGCAAAAAGCCAGTAGGATTAAATTCAGAAGGGGTTGAGTATAGATTTTTAAAAAAATATATATTAATGAAACTAAATATTACTCAAGAGCATGTGAAACAACTAATCTTAGGTTTGGTCTATGATTCACTAGAAGCCACTTTTTTGTTTGGTCTATGAGAATAATTACCATTTATTAGTGACAGTAATTAAATAGAACTAATCATGATGAATTCAGTGAGGCTCTGATTCCAGTCTTCATTCCTCTTACCTAAGTTCCTGATAATAACCTTCAACCACTCATTCTGAAAGAACAGTTCCAGAACATTTCTGAATTCTCCATTCTATCATCTCCTCTGATATAATTCATCCAATGTGTGCTAAAATGTCTCTCTGGTTTAAAGCTATTTATTAATAAATTCTTGCTTCTTAATCTGTTCATTATTAATGATCTATTTGTTTTGTATTTATTCTACTCCATTATTCATAGAACCTTCTTTCCTATCACTGCATTCCTGTACCCAACATTTTAAATGTTATGACCAATGTTTTAAAAAAAAACTGATATATATCTTTACATTCAATTGGCAATTGTTAGAACTTTTTCAGTCAATATATAATTATCAAATTAATATTAGAAGATATACTATACTCAGGAAGCAAAATAATAATATCTGTATTAAAATATATTTACATACCACAAAGTTCACCTGTTCAAGGTGTCCAATTTATTGGTTTTAGTATATTTACAGAGAAGAACAACCATCACCAAAGCCCATTTTCAGAACATTTTCCTACCAAAACATAATTGAGTTCTGAAGATATTCAAGTACTCATATCCCAAAGAGCAATTTGACAATAAATATTATGTATTTCTACTGTCATGAATATTTATATATACTTTGTAAGTAGCTAGCAAGAAAAAAAAATGATGCCAGTAAGTCAAAGAACATCTTTAGTTAAAAATAAAAAGAAAGAAAGTAAAGGGAAGGAAAGGGAAGAGAGGAAGAACACTTACCTATCTGAAAACCAAATACAGATATTAAAAAAATGCTATTCTGTCTGTCTTGGGTAAAACAGGCAAGGAAACAAGTCTTCAACAAAATAGTTGCTTCTTTCTTTGAAACTGGTGTAGATTAATGCCTATACTTTCCAGAACTCAGAAGTAACAGAATACAAACATTGAATGACAGTACCCTCTAGAGTACATGCCAGACTCCCACTGACTAACATTAATCCTCAAGGAGATATACAGGTAACCTGTGTCCAAGCTTTTTGTTAAAATTGTTAGTATTCAAACACTGGGGCATTTTCTTTAACAACAGCAGAGTCAATGAAGTATTTTCCCCATAACTTTGAGAATTTGATGACTTCTAGAGAAACATTTAAAATATTAGCATCATAAAGATCCATAAGAAACGTGTCTATTCCTTCTATTTATAAATCACTTAGGCAGTTTCACCTTTCTAAATGGTGACACATTTTGCCATAATGCCCCCGTGTCCATTTATAGACAGAAAAGGCTTTTAAAGCTCAGTTATGGAAACAATAACCCACCCTTTGTACCACTGTACAGTGCCAGGAAAGATGACTTTTCTTATAAAAGCAAGTGTATACTAAGTATGACCAAGCAGAAATCAGAATATTCCTTAAAGTCATTGACTCTTTGCAGAAATATCTTCAAAGTCTTCAGATACTTTCTAGTCATAATTTCATAAGGTTGACTCTGTTATTGAATATGAGGGTATAAGCTGAGTGAGGAGAAACCAAGCAAGTTTAACCAACCAGCAACCAATAGCATTTCTTTTGTCAACAGTGTGTACCACTCCAAGCAAATCATTTTGCTTTGAGGAAAGTAATGCATGAGTGACAATACAGACATACCATCTCTTTCCTTAGCCTAAAATAAGTTAACTACCGAATGAGGATCCAAAATTATCTTCTGGAAAATATTGCATTAAAAATGATGGGTGCAGGGTTGGGGTTGTAGCTCAGAGATAGATCGCTCACCTTCCATTTGTGAGGCACTGGGTTCAATCCTCAGCACCACATAAAAAAAATTTAATTAAATTAAAATATTGTGTCCACCTATAAGTAAAAACTAAATATTAAAAAGAAATGATGGGTGCAGAACTTTGTCAGAACTCTGATTTTTAAAAAAGGAAGTACTTGGAGCTGGGATTGTAGATCAGTGGTAGAGTGCTTGCTGAGCATATGTGAGTCACTGGATTGGATCCTTATCACCAAATAAAAATAAATGAATAAAATAAAGGTATTGCGTCCATCTACAACTAAAATTTTAAAAAGAAAGAAAGAAAGAAAGAACAAACTGTAAGTTTCATCGATTAAGTCTTCCTTGGTCAACAAATACTTTTCCTGAAAAGGCTATGAAATAAGCCCCATTCATGAATATTGATTTGTCTTTAACATATGCCATATTCCTCTCTAGTCTTTACAATATCAAATTCAGTTCCTTCTCTTAGCCAATGTCATTCTAGAAATAGTTCTTGAATGTGTTAAGTAGAAAGAAACCAGAGTAATGGAAACACTGCCTTATAAAATAAAGGCATTATACACTAGTTGGTGTAAAGTTAGAAAGGAAATAAAATAAAAATCCTCACCTCATAGAACCCTAAACCAGTGGAAGGAGACAAAACAAAACAAGTAAATTGTTTAGTATATTAGAAAGCTATAAGTTCTCCACAAAATAATAATAAAACAAATAAATATTAATAATAGAACAGAGAGAGTAGTTACACTTTTAAATAGGGTAGTTAGGAAGGTCTCACTGAGATGATGTCAACTGAAAAGTGACTCAAAGGAAACAAGGGAGAGAGCCCTGTGGAAACCTGGGTAAGAGTGCTCCATGCAGAGGGAACAGAAGCACCAATACCCCATGCTGGAGAGTGCCAGTTGTGCTAGAGGCTAAACAGGGAAACCAGGATTCCTGGAGCAAGATAAGGAGATAGAGTAAAATGGGAGAAAAACATCAAAGTCATATGGAAATATGGGACTACATTAGAAGTTCCTGGAAGCAGAGTCTCCGTGAAGCATCAAGAATTTAAGAGTTAAAATATTACAAGATAAATACCCAGTGTAGTACCAGATGACTGATAAATGTATAGGTATCACCAGTTTTCGTCTTGAATATCCTAGAAAATGTTAAAATGTTCAAAAAAGTGTTGCCCCACAAAAGAAAAGCATATGACATTCAGCAAGACATCCTTAGGAGGATAATCAATGTAGCTCAAAAGTGGCATAGCTTGTATCAGATCATCTTATTTAATTAGGTATTTCCTTCCCTTCTTTTGTGAAGAAAAAGGAATTATTACAAAAGAAGCATAGTGCTTTTTTAAAATAAGAATAAATGCTCAGCTTGTAGCTGTGAACTAGTGAGGAAAATTATTCCAAAATTAGTCCTTTGACCTTAGTTTCCTTATACCATACCCTAAGTACCTAAAATAGCCAGATACTGATTGATGAGTTAATGAAGTAGCAGTGGTTCTTCTATCAACCATTTAAATAACCACACACCTAATTATCCAGCATGAGTAATTATTTAGCCTATTTGCATTCATTTAACTGTCAGTGCTTTTTAAAGAATCAGTGTAGAGTAGAAAAAAGAAGTACAGATCAAATTACATATTTCTTTCTTTTTTTTTCTTTTTGTAAGCTATAGTACGTTTTTATTTTCCCTGGGTCATGGATCACTCCAATTTTATTATTATATGTAAAATAATTCTATTTAAGACAATGGGGTGATCATGTGTCTGTAAATATTAATTGACACTGCATATACACACACACACATATAATTACCAAGTGCTTCCAATATTACTGGATGTCTAAAGATACAATAATGGGAAATTCTTTATGAAGTCAAATTCATGTGTGGCTGCATAGATTAGAGTTACATTGTAGGTCGGTATTTTTATTCCAACTGTAGCAAAATGAATTGGTTTTACATACTCTTTTTCAGAGATTTAAATACTACCTCTAAGATAATGACTTCTGAAAAGATACCTCCAATCCTAAGATCATTGCTCAACCTAGAGCCACCTTTCCAGTTGACTTCTAGGACGACTATTATTTAACAAATACTACTAATTACTAAAATTAAATACAGATGGTTCTGGACTCATAATGGTTTGGTTTAATAATATTTCATCTTCACCATGGTGTGAAAACAATACTTCAGTGGAGTTTATAACTTTAAATTTAGAATTTTGAGCTTTTTCCTGTATATCAATAGGCACCATGATATTATTACAATGCTAGGCAATAACAGCAAGTCGTGATGCCTAGCCATCAACAGGATCAACAGGGTAGTATGTGTGCATTACTAAGCTACAAAGTAAAAGGGTATATTAAATGCATTTTTGACTTCTTCTATTTTCAACTTACTATAAAGATGGACTGATTGAAGTGTAACCCTCACAATTGGGAAGAATCTATATTATTAAAATATCTTGAAAAATCTCAAATTCCTGTGACTAATATGATTAATCACCTATGACTCAAATTCAATCCTCAAAGCCTCAATTTGGAATGCTACTCCTACCTCCCGCACTTGAATCCCCTACCAGAGAATAGTACTAATTTCTCATCTTCCGTGTTCCTTTCAAATCTTCCCTTTTTGCCCCCACTAAGCCCCTACATACCCCTAGGTTCCTCCTATCTTACTAGAAGACTAATAAATAGTCTTTACGATGAGACTTTCTGCCTGCTAACCCCCTCATGTTGCAGCCCAATTAGGCCACCAAATTAATCTTTCCAAAACATTTCTATTTTCCTAAAAATTCTCATTTCAAAAAGCTTAATCATGCCCAAAAGCCAACATAGAGTCTATAATTAATCACTCTTCAGTCCTCCATAATCTTTATCAACTTGATTTTTCCAGATTATTTTTCCATCTGTTTGCCCACAAGTGATTTACTGGGATAATTACCATTCTCCAAACACATCTGCACTTTCTATTTCTTTTGTTATTGTTTCTTTATTTACCCAGAAGGCCCACCCATCCTTCAAGGCATAGCTCACCTGTCACATGTTCCACAAAGATTAGTAACAGTATCTCCTACCTTTAGCCAAAAGTTATTTTTCTGACCTCTTAATTTCTATAGCATATAGAGTGAGCATGTGGCACTTTTCACCTATCACTTTGTAGTACACTTAAGAAATTATATCTTGTTTATTTTTTCATGACTGGAAAAATAATAGGCATGCCAAAAACTCAATATTACTAGGCAAGTGTTCTACCACAGAACCACATCCCCTTATATTCAATAAATATCTCTGAATAAAAGAATTAAAAACTATAGAAAAATAGAAAACTAATAGTAAACTTCTTCTACACTAGAAATACATCAATCAAGGATAGTGTAGACATATGCCTTTCTTTCCATTCAAAGTTATCTGTGTGATAAAACTCAAGAATCATTTGTAAGAAATTAGCATTCATGAAAAATGTTATAACTAAAGGTATAAATGTAGAAGTCATCTCTGAAAAAGAACGTATATAGAGTAAGGAGGAAAAGACAGATCTTTAGTATGATATTGAATATTTTAAAAGACATGCAG
Source organism: Callospermophilus lateralis (assembly GCF_048772815.1). Lineage (NCBI taxonomy): Eukaryota > Metazoa > Chordata > Mammalia > Rodentia > Sciuridae > Callospermophilus > Callospermophilus lateralis. The sequence continues at coordinate 51,272,084 of NC_135312.1, read as the reverse complement.
TTTTTTCTCCAGGCAGTATAAATTAAAATATAAGCAGATAGTAATAAAGTAGAATTATATGTGGTGCTGAGGATCAAACCCAGGGTCCCTCATGTGCTAGGCAATTAAAATCATGAAAATAATTATTTTTGCTAAAAAAATTTTCTTTCACTTCCTTAGCCCTTTATATGAACTGCATATTATGTGCTCACAAAATATCCTGTGCAGTGGGTGTTATTAAAATTATCATATAGTTGGGGGAAATAAAATTCCATGATGTTAAAAAGATTCATCCAGGATACTCAAAACTCATTGGTATAAGGATCTTCATTTCTAAAGATCTTGCTATTATACTTCAGTTGCCCCTATAATAATACCTTCAATACCAGTGAACACTATTTTACAAATTAATGTCACATATACTATTTTGATTCTTTTTGGATGAAAAAGCCATCATGTTGCCATGATGCCCATTTTAAAAATAAAATAGCTGGAGCTTGGAGTAGTTATGGTTTATGTGAGCTCTCATAGCTTCCATTTGACAGAGTACTTGAATCCACATGTCCTGACTCTGGTCTAGTTCTCTTTCTATATCCTCTCAAAGCCCTTTTCAATGCAAGAATAAAGACTGTGTTCAGAAGACTAAATTCACTAAAGGAATCTTTAATAGCTCATGTCCTTCATTTGAAAAACCTGATTGATAGTAGAGAAAAATCTCAAAAAAAAGAAATGATCATGTTTTAATTGAAAAAAAAATTAATGTTTTACTTATTATAGGATCATTAAGTGAAAATTATTAACAAAGAATACATTATAGAACTACAGCTATTTTTTAATTTAACAGAATCAAAATGAATTAAGATTTAATGTACTGTGGTGAAGCAGAATCTATAAACTTTTCCTTCTCTAATAATTGTTTAATACTGCATAAAGTATAGCCCTCAAGTATTTGAATCCAGTGAAAATATATTTAAAGTCAACTAGTGATTGCTGTAAAACATCTTCAAACATAATTCAATGATATCCTAATAGCAATAAGTTGGAGAGGGATGTCCATGGACTTCTAAGATATGAATATGATTTCTTCAAAATTAGAACCGAATAGATAAATTATAGCTAGAACATCAATAGGAAAGGCACTTATTTTTCTCCTAGAAGTGAAGATGGATTTGTCCTACTATGGTCATAACCTACACTCATTAGCCAAAGTTTCAGAAAGGGAAAACCTTAACCAGTCTGTTAAGCAATTGAGCTCATATTCTAAGCCTCATTGGCAGAAGGTTTTCATGAACCTTCATCAACTCCCCTTGCCTACATGCACCCACACATAGTAGTCATTTGTCCACATCAATTTGCAAACTTTATGAGGATTTTAATGCTACATTGGCTTTTTATAGAAATATAAGATTCTAGAATTCAATACATCATTTCATCACTGCTCTCTACAATTGTGGAGTTTTTGCAGTGTACAAATATGTGTGGGTTCAGGGGAAGACTGGAAGCTGAGATGGAGACTATCCCTGCTAAGCTGTTTGCCCCAGAGTAGAGTTGCATGCAACCCAAGGAACAGTCTTTTAAAAACTTTTGTCTCCCAAAGGAGTTGCCCTTTTCTTTTTTTAATATTTTTTTAGTTGTAGTTGGACACAATACCTTTATTTTATTGATTTATATGTGGTGCTGAGGATCAAACTCAGGGCCCCGCATGTGCTAGGCAAGCGCCACATCTGAGCCACAACCCCAGACCGGGAGTTGCCTTTTTCTAATTCTCACCAAGTATTATATAGGCTAGCTCAGGTCCCTCACCACTTACCCAACCTCTCTGTCTTCAAGGAGTATAAAGTAATTTGTATCCTCAAGGAAAATGAACTTCTTTAATATAACTCAATATAAAAATAAATTAAAAAGTAAATCATTAAAATAAAGGTAGTACATTCTAAAGGTAAACACAAATTATTCTCACTTACATTTTCCCATCCCAAAAGAATCAAAATAGTGTATGTGACATTAATTTGTGTTTACCTTTAGAATGTGGATTTGTGGTTCATGGATAGAATTCTAACCCTCCATAAGAATCCAGAGTTTTCAAAATGCAGCATGGTCTTCAAGAAGTTGAAACTGTGGGGGTGACTATGGCTCTGTCATCAAGTTGTGCAACCCTGAATGATGCTCAGTTCTTCTCCTTTTACAGTGCACCTTACACTTAAGTTTATCAAGAAAAAAATTTAAATAAAAGTGTTGGTCAAGATCAGTGATTTGTTGGGAACAGGAGACAAAGATCCCTTCCTCCTACCCAATGTCCAACAGAGAAGCTACTCTATTTTCAACTATTTTATATTATTGGGCTTCTAAGCAAGACTTTGTTAAATAAAGTGTTCCTCAACTTAAAATAAATAAACCATTGCATTGGATAGTTTCTACTACCTGCCCTAGTGGTTAACAATCTAAAGTTAAAGAGACTGAAACACAGAGGAAGTACCTTTACTGTGGAACAATTTTACATATTATTTGTAACTCCACATGTAATATAAAGACATAGACACATATTCAAATATATGTATTTTAATGTCCTGTAGTATAAGGTCTTTAAAAACATTTTTTAATTTTCCAATTTTAATGTCAACAATAAGGCAGTAATAAGTGTGATAGGAATTAGCAACAACCTATAATTAGCAGAAAATCTCCTCCCATCTGATGTAGGTATTTGCAATTTGAACTTGCCAGATCTGGATTCATATGACAGCTCTGAGTAACTTAATCTCTAAGCCTCTGTTTCCTCATCTATAAACTAAGGTTTTACAAGGATTAAATAAAATTATGTAGAAAATCTCAAACAGTGCCAGGTACATGGTAAGCATTTAATAGATGGTAGAGATTATTCTCTGACCTACATTTTTAATTGTCAGCATACAAAAAAAAAAAAGAATGCCCAGCATATAATTTGATAACAACTTCCTCCAATCTATTATAAAATCATTTTAAATTACTCTTTGCAGCCATTCATTAATTTTTACATAAATTCTATCTGATGTGGACTCTATGATGGATATTGTGCTTATGATGGAACATATACTGACAGACAAGATGTAGTTCCACCTTTCATGAACTGAAGGGTCTAGAAGTGAAAGGCAGCACAAATATCATTGTTGCACACATAAAGTGACGATGATCAAAACAGAAATTCACTAAACGTATGTAATCCATTGAGGGGGAGTGAGGTGCGGGGAACTACCTGGAAGAAGACAAATGATGCTTCAGTTAATCTCAAGGACAAAATGGGACTCATCCAAGCAACTGAACAATGAAGACTTTTTCCAGGCAAGAGAACACCATGCACATAACTGTTTGTAACATTTGTCTAGCTGGAGTAGAGTGGGCAAGTGAATATATGGCAGAAGTTAAAACTACTGAGGTGATCATGATGTGCCTTAAATGCCATGTAGAAGGTTTAAATGATTTCCTAAAGATTTTGACAAGATAAAGGCAAATTTCAAATGAGGAAGGGGAAAAGGAGGATATAAGACCCTAATTTCAAAATTCCCTGGAAGTGTTTCAAAGAATCTATCCGAAAAAAGCAAAAACCCTAGATTCCTTTTCTCTCACATCTCACCAGAGGATCATTACCAAATCCTCTGAAATCTAAACTCAAAATATATTCAGATTGACCACTTCTTATCACCTTTGCTGCTACTACCCTTGTCTAAACCACCATTATCTCTCATGTGTTCTTCTAAATGGTCTCCTACTCCATTCCAGGTCCATTATTCCTCCCTTAGCATCCAGAAAATCCTGCTAAAGAAATACATATGATGTCACTCTTTTGCTCAAAACCTCAAAATACTTTCTGTCTCACTAAAAACAAGGACCAAAGTCCTTAAATTCACAGCTCTAAATGATCCTCCCCCTTCTGACTCTATCTCCTATCTTTCTGATCTCATCTGCCTGTACTAGTCTTTCAACTACTCTTTCTACTCTATCAAGCTGCCCCACTTACTGTTCCTCAAATTTACCAAAAGAGACTCTGCTTCAGACCTTAAAGCTGATGTTCCCTCTAGCCAAATCATTCTTCCTGTGTCTCCATGGCTAACTCACTCATATCTTTTTGGTCTTTACTCAAATATTACCTTCTTAGCAAGGTCTTTCCTGGCTATTCTAACATTGTATCACCTCATATATGCTCCTTTACCTACCTCCATGCTTTTTTCCTTATTTATTTTATTCATTTCTGTCTTCCCTACTTGCATCATTAGAGATGGGTCATAGTCTTTCCAGGCTGCTATAATAGAATGGCATAGTCTATGTGACTTAGAAACAACAGAAATTTATATCTCAGGCTGGAAAGACCAAGATCAAAATATTGGTAAATTCAGTGTCTGGTGAGAACCCACTCTCTAGTTATTGATGACCATCTTCTTACTGTAACCTCATATGGTATTAGGGTGAGAAATCTCTCTGGGATCTTTCTCTAAAGGACATTAATCCTATTCATGACAGTTCTGGCCTCATAATCTAATGGACTCCACCAAATCCCACCTTCTAATATCCTCATTTCAGAGGTTCGGATTTCATCATATGTATTTTGAGAGGATACAGTCAGACCATTATAGCTAGTATGTCTGTTTCTGTTCACTGTATCCTTAGGACCTACAGCATTGCCTAAAACATTGTAGGCAGTTATCAGAGATTTCAAATATCAGGAGTAAGATAATTGTTTTCACATTCAGAGTTAAGATATAAAAAGAACATAGAAAAAGGTTTAGGTAATAGGATAAGAATTATTTGTTTAGTGACAAGCTGAATGTGGGAGGTGATATAGAGGAAGCAAGTGCAGCTAGTCTCTAGATCCCTCATGTAGGACACCAGGTGGACGTGAGTGACATTCATCAACATTAGAAATAATGGGAGGTGAATGAAGGCCAAGGAAAAAGATAACAAATTCAATTTTAAACTATTCATTTAAGGTGGTTGTAAAACAGCCATAAGACATTCTGTGAATAACTGGAAATTATACATATGGAGCTCAGAGAGACAAGGGTTAAAGATATATCTCAGGAAATATCCTACTGAGTGCTTGCTAAAACCATGACATGGATTGGGATCATTGAGGAAAGCTGCATAGCAGAAGAGAAACTTTGTTACTATCATACCTGAAACCTCACTTAAATGAAATCAAAATTATCTAAAAGTTCTGTCCATATATACCGTGTATACCTGAATTTACAATAAATCCTGTGACTCACTTCTCCCTTTCTTTCAGGTAATGGGAATTTATTGCCAAATTACACTATTAATTCACAGTTCAATATTAAGCACAACTATATAGCCATGGCAGAGTTTAATTAATAGTCCTATATAAATATAAGGTGATTTCAAATCAAATCAAATCAATAATTATTTTATGGCATACTTACCATGTATGTGTAAGACAAAGTTCTGGACACTGAAAAAGTCCTCAATAGATGTTCATTGCCTTCAGTTCTTCCAAGTGAGATCACAATAGTTCTTTCCTGTTCCCTGAAGTTTGTGGGAACTCAAGGAGTAATAGCCTATAAGGAATTTTATGTTCTTTAATTCAGAACTTTCTGGGTTTTTTTCCTGAAAAATCATGAGTTATTTGCTGCCTTAGCCTCACTTTTCAATAGTCAAAATGGAATCTTAATAGAGACTTTAAAACTATTATAGAAAATATTTGCAATATACATGTATAATGCCTGACAAAAGGCTTTCATGAAAAAAGTGTAGGAAGATATATTCCAACATTCATGTCATTTTCTTTTAGTAAAGCAAAGAGGGGAAGCTAGTTAAATATATAACATATTACAACTGATTATTTGGTATTCTATTTTAATGCAACCATTAAAAATCTCACTGATCAGAACTATGCATTGAAAACAAAATATTATTCTTGCACAGATCTCTACTGCATTATAAGTCAAAATTCAAACAATGTTTACAAACATGTTTTTTATAATAATTTACCAAGTAAAGATTGTCCATAATTCAGTTTGTGTCAACATAAGCTTTTTAATCAGCAACATGCAGAGGTTTGACAATATGTTACACTGCCAATAAGACAGCAGATACTTTTTCAGCTGTTTCTACAGGGTGGAACAATTGATTTGTATGTAATCATGGCTTGTAAGATTAAGGTAATTTGACTCCACCCTTTGTTTACTGAGTCATATGTCTCAGGGTGCTTTTCAGTCATTGAGTTTAAGATATGTTCAGTGAACTGAAAGCAAAGTTGGCTCTAAAGTCATTCCAATGGGAGGTTCATCCAAGTTAGGCTGACTCTAGGATTTGGGGTTGTTTTTTGTTGTTGTTGTTTTGTTTTCTGGTACCTCAGTAATTTTCACTCCACGTCAGATTTCATCTCTGGTAATACAATCAATACTTAACTGCTCCAAGGAGGATTATCAATTGGAGACATTTAACCCTGTGGATTTTCCCCTGCCACCAACTCTGTCTGCCACTACTCAGCAGCAACTAATATTTACAGAATTCATTAATTTCATATACTGTGCTTTTGTGATCACATGTAACTGCACCACAACCTCATGCAGTAACAGATAAGTAAATTGAGGCTCCAAAATTTAGCAAATATCAAAGTGCTGATTTTCTCCCAAATGTTGTTTTTGTGATCAGTATCAGTGAAAGTTTTTACCAGTATAGCAAAATAAACAAACCGATAAATATAGTAAAAAAAAATTATAAAGCTGTATTATTCATCTCTTTTTATTATTAGGTTATTTCCTTCCTATTTTGTATATATTTAAATGTATTTTTATAAAATGATTATGTTTGAACAGGATCAGTTTTTATGACTTAAAATGTGCTAATTAAAACCTAGTAATATGTAAATTTAGAATCCACATGATGCTTGTAGGGTGTTTAGTATTCAAATCTTTCAGTTGTTTTTGATGTTCAAATATTCCCAAAATAAAATATAGCAAAAGTATAAAAAAATTAAATGTACTTATTTACCAAAATTGAAAGTGGGTATATTTATGTGTATTTCCAATAATCTGAAAAGTTACTGGTCTCATTGGTTTGTGAATTGGTTAGAGCCCAAACTCCACCATGTGGAGCGAAATCTGTAAAACCTAATATCTGGAAACTGTTGATTTTTTTTAAACATTTTTTTAGTTGTTTATGGATCTTCATTTCATTTATTTGTTTATATGTGGAGCTGAGATGGAACTCAGTGCCTCACACATGCTCTACTAAGCACTCTACTACAGAGCCACAACCCCAGCCCTGGGAATTATTGATCTTACATCAGATTTTTAGTGAAACAAAACAGAAAAAAATGGAAGTCTGACTAGAATCTGATTAAATGAAACTGCTTCCCAACTCTGTGAAGATTTTTTTAAAATTTTTTTTTAGTTGTTGACAAACCTTTATTTTATTTACTCACATGTGGTGCTAAGAATCGAACCCAGTGCCTCACACATGTTAGGCAAGCACTGTACAACTGAGCTATAACTTCAACCCTTCTGTGAAGGTTTTCAAATCTGGAACAGACCTGGAAGTTAATACTTGCAACTATTATTTATAAATATTATAAACATTTATAAAACATCTATATATGCCATGTACCCTACAATGTGTCACAAAGACCAGCAAGAAAAACATCATTACTTTCAAGGTGTTCAAACCCTTGTGAATAACCTATTTAACTACAAATATTTACTTTTTAATGTTTATTTAATATAACCTCATTTAATCTTCAAAACAGAGGTAGGTATTGTTTCTATTTCTTAGATAAAATGTCTTAGATAAACTTTAATATGTTATTAGGGATTGTACCCAGGTGGTGGTGTATGCCTGTAATCCCAGCTATTTGGAAGGCTGAGGCAGGAGGATTGTAAATTCAAGGACAGTCTGGGCAACTTTCTGAGACCCTATCTCCAAATTAAAAAAAGTATTGGGAATGTAGCTCAGTAGTAGAGCACTTGCCTACCAGAGCAAGGCCATGGGTTCAATCCCTAGAATCTAAAAAATAAAATAAAATAAAATCACAGTCTCAGATAAATGGCAAGGAGAACCAAAATTCACAGCCAACTCCTCTTGTGCCCTCACCTGTGGGAGTGTGTGTAACTCTCTGTGTAGTGGAGGGAGTGAGGCAGTGAAAGAGGTCTTCCTGATTGATATACTTAATAGAATATGAAATACTGTACTAATACACTATTACAAATCTACTGACCTACACTGCTGTTGACAAATTAATGGGGGGAAATGGTAAATCACATAAATCCTCTGGTGTTGGAGCAATTCTAATCCATTTCAGGTGCTGGCTACTCTCCTGGATCCCAGCCCCTTGTTTCTGCCCACATTATCATTTTTAATAATATGATTATCACAATGAGGATTGCTTCTGTTCTTACTCCCTCAAGCCCTACTTCTTTCCTCTTCACCACCCTTCTTGCCTTCCAAAATTATTTCTCTTTAGTATGTTCCTAGGGATTGTACCCAGGTGAGGCGGGTTGCTACAGTAATATCTAGTCCATTCTCTTGAAAAGCATTGCTGCAAAAGACAATGATAAGTTATTCTTGAGAAATATATCAATTGTTAGAAATTTCTAACAGAAAGCAACTCCAAACCACAGCTCAGATTTCCTCATGTTTCCATCAAATTACTTAGTCAATAATTTTGTGCAGGAAAACAATAACAACAAACCCTTGAAAGAAAAAAAAATTAAAAGAGAGCCTTGCTCAGTTCAGGTTCATTTCTAGGACTGTATTTCCATCAATGGAGCTAAGAGACTGATAAAGACAGAAGATTATGAGCATGGAAATGATAGATTTTCTGAGTGAAACAAGTGACCTCTTCTCTTTCTCTTCAGACCAGCATGGGCGCCATCAAATTCGAGATTCCTGAATCCATATATAGTATGTTTCATCATCGTGGCAGTGGTGGTGATCCTGGCAGTGATCGTAGGTCTACTTATTCACTTTTTAGCTTTTAGTAAGTATCAGAGACTATTACTTTTCAGACTAAATAATTAAATATACTTTCAGATTAAAAATTTGATCTCTCTTGTTACTACTTTATTTCTTAATACAAAGTGATCTTAGAATGCTTCTCTGCTTTCATATCTATATTTCCTCTCAATAAGCATTTTATCTCTTCTCCTTTTGGATCTTTTTAAATATACAAATAATACATCTTTAGTATATCAAACATTGCTACCCATGCAAGAACCATTCTAGACAAAGAAAAAAAGAAACTCATCATACTTTTCTGATGTTAAAATTTGGTTCATTTTGGTTTTTTGTTAATACCATGATTGCCTTCCTCATTTAACCTCTTAATAAAATCATAAAACTTAAATATTGTAATGAACCTTACTTAAGTTTCACCAGCTAAAATTTGTATATACCTAAGAATTTATTAATTCACACTCCATCTCTTAAAATCAGATTTTTGTAAGCAAAACAGATATGAAGACCAGTAGATGAATTTGCAGTTGAGAAGTAGAAAGGGGTAATGCCAAACTTTAAAAAAGATTCTGTGCTTTTTTTCATTTGTTTCTCTCTTTTTAACATTTTTATATCACCAATAAGATTAAAAAACATGGACTAGAAAAATAATAAAAGAAATACACATAGTTTATTCATTCACAAATACCTTTCCTTAAAATCTTGATGAATATTCTTTCAGATGCTTTCACATATAAAATGTGTCAAGTTTTACTATGCAATAGCAAGCATCATAATCTTTTTTCACTTAAGTATTTCTTTGTGGTTATTTATTTTTATTTTAGACATAATTATGATAAATCATTTAAATACTGTGCATGAATGTACCAAGTGGCATGTGTCTGGAGAGAAAAAGAGAGAACATAATTTATCATATATCCTAATGTAAACAGGTCAAAGTTCTTAGCTATACAAAGGCTGAAAAATTCACAATGATGCAATAAAATTACCAAACTAGAGAAAAATAATATTAATATGGTATAATTTTACATGATCAAATATAAAGACTATAGCTAAATTTTGCTTTTGACTATATTTTGCTATCAAATCACCTGGAGTTAACTATCAGTAAGAATAATTACAGAAGAAGGAAAAAGACATCAAGTTTCAAATTATATTAATTGAATTTCACTCCTAATGAGATTCTCTTATAACATTGGAACACAAAGAGGAGGTACTTTAGTGAATCCTGTTTAAATAATGTCCCAGTAATCACTTAAAATGTCAAAATGACTTGTCCCTCAGTTACAAAGACCACCCTCTCCATAGGATCTCCAACTCTTTCCTCAAACACTTCTCTGCATAAGTTATGTACATAAATGATAAAAATAAAGCACCAATTTTTTTCTAAGAAAGGTTATTTTGGGTTATGTCCATATTCATGATGTTTCTGAGTTGTGTACAGGTGTGTTTTAGGGATCTTGGTCTTACACAGCCAAATATATATTCTGGAAGATCCTTTTTGATGAAAACAGCCCAGAGTGGATTACCAGATTAGATATGCTGTCAGAAGATTTATTGTATATTTATTTTATTATTTCTATTTATTTTCTGTCTAGAAGATTTATTTTTCAAAAAAAAGTAAGTCAAATCACTAATTCCATTAAGTAATTTTATTTGAAATAATTTTTTAAAAATTTTTTTAGTTGTAGATGGACACAGCACCTTTTTTTATTTTATTTACGTTTATGTGGTGCTGAGGATCAAACCCAGTGCTTCAATATGTGCTAGGAGAGCATTCTACCATTAAGACACAACTTCAGATCCTTGACATAACTTTTAAACTATTCAGTTATTTGAATTCTTCCATAGAAATAAATGAATAGTATATTAAAATATTTAATATTTCTTAAATGAATAAACCACAAAGCTCCCTAAGTTATAGTAAGAATGAAAACCATAGCACTCTGAACAATTTTTTTAATATAGCAACTAATTTATCTATAATGTCACCTTTATTAAATGCTCAATTCCTCCTTTCTATTTTTATTTATTTATTTTTATGTGGTGCTGAGGATTGAACCCAGGCCCTCGCATGTGCTCGGTGAGCACTCTACTGCTGAAGCACAACCCCAGCCCAGCACTTTGAACAATTTTTAATGTCTCAAATAATAATTGTACTATGATATTAATATAGCTTTCACAGTTCTAGCTTTGCCAATCTTTATAAATATTGAAAGAAAACAATTTTACTGTAGGTACATATATATATTAAATATATAGTTTTCTATCTTTCAAGTAAAGCAAATTTTAATTGTATAATATAACTTCCCATAATCCTGAATAAAATGAAGATTCAACTACTTGAATACTTATGTGAGATTAATCCTTTTTTTCTTTCTTTTTCAGATCAAAAAGCTTGCTTTTACCATAGCAGTTTTCAAATACTAAACGTTGAATATAGTGATCAGTTAAGTTCACCAGCTACACAGGAATGTAGGAGTTTGAGTGAAAAGATTGAATCTATGGTATGTGGATATTGTCTTTATTCCGTTGTACTATTATCATTAATAAACCTAACATTTTAAGGTATATTTCAATTGCTTGATTCTCTGCATATTTTCCTCTCTTGAATGGTGAAAGACGTGTTTATCTATGCTTTCTCCAAGTTAAATTGCTAATATGCTGGTTCTAATCACATTTTCTTAAGTCATGAGTGACATATCATCTATAACAGTTTCTCATGATTTTCCCTGATTTTGAAAAGTGGTCAGGTATTTGGTAGAAAGTCCCACGATTTGGGTTTTCTGCTATTTTTTTTTTCCATACGGTGGGATTCTGGGTTTTGGGTAGGGAGATTATGGACACAAAGTGTCATTTTCATTACCTAATATTGAAGGCATTCATTATTACTAAATTGATTTAGCACTGTCGACCTTGATTACTGGCTGAGGTGGTATTGGTCAAGTTTGCACAGTATAGTTATTCCTCCCATTTCCATATTATACTCTTTTTAGCAAGTAGCCCACATGTAAGGAGTGGAGGACAGAAGAGTTATGCTTTGAATATCTGAAGAATATTTGAAATTTTTCTGTTTATCTGTTCTTCTCCTATATGTAATTAAAATATTTATTTTAATATCTGTGTTGGATTCTGGAAGTTCCCAAGTTTATACCCCCACCAGCAGATAAATATCAAGTATGCTTATTTCCCCACAGTATTAATACCAGTGTTATAAATTATTTTAATAATAGTTAGTTCAACAAGTGAGAAATTATATTTCATAATTATTTTAGTTTTCATTTATTTGATTACCAGAGATTTAATCTGTTTCTATATACTAATAAATTATTTTTATAATTTTGTTTGTGAATTACTGATTATAACCTTGTCCAATTTTAATAGAGCCCTTGTTTTTTAATATGAACTAGAACAAACTTTTTGACTATTAAAATTTGTCTGTCATTCATGTTACACGTATTTCTATAATTTTCAGTCTTGTTTATAAGGTAGAGCTTATTATGCCAAGTAGAAGATTGAATTTTCATATGACCCAAATTATCGATCATCTTTATAATTTTTCTCTTTTGTGCCAAGAATGACTTTCTCCACCCTAAATATTTTTTAAGAATTCATTTATGTTTTCTTTCTGTACCTTATTATTTCAGCTATTAAAATTTATCTTTGATTCATTGGAATTTTTAAGGTAGAGATTCAACTTCCCCCCACAAATAACTAGATGATGGTCCCAAAACAATGTGTTGCATAGAGCAACTAATTTATCTATAATGTCACCTTTATCAAATGTTCAATTCCTCCTTTCTTTTTTCTGTACTCTACTCTTTTCCACTGATTAGTTTTTGGCTGACCTAGTACTAGATTATTTAGAGTACTGTGGCTTGATAATACATTTAATATTTCAAAATTTCTCTTGAAATTCAAAGGTCATACCATTTTCCAATGGTAACATGAGTGTCACAATTATCCTTGTCCCATAGATAATGTGGTAACAATGAGTTGTATAGTAGTCTTTATTCTATTATATTGAGCAATTTGCTCCTCTTTCTTATTCTGTTTATTCAATTAGTAAAATAAAATAGTTGCTAGATGATTTTTACTGTATATTCCCATTGAAAAAGTCTATGATTTTGTGATTTTTTATGAGAGATATGCATGTCACTCATTCACCTATTTTTCTTACCCTGCCTCTCTCACCATTCCTTCTCTATACCCTTTTTTGTTCATCATCTTCTTAACCACCATTAAATGGTAAAATTCCTCAAGGGTTTGATTTACACTCTCCCCTCCTCTCACACTATATTCTACCTTTAGATTATCTAATCCCTGTTCATTACTTTAAAATTTATATACAAATGACTTACTTTATCTACAGCCTAGACTTTTATCTGCTCTTCAGAGCTTTGCACCAAATTTCTAGGTTGCTCTCTTTCCATGGTTATTTCAAAACACCTCAAATATATTTTGCCCCAAATCAAATTTCTAATGATTCCACTCCATCCTAAACTTTTCCAACAATCCCTTTTACAATTAATTATAATGCTTTTTATTCTGTTATCTCAACCTGAAACCTAGGATTCATCCTTAAAACACTTCAATCATTCCAAATAACCCACCCATCACCATGAAGAAAAACCTTTGAAAACGTGCCTAGCACTGTACCCATCATTAGGTGACAGGGTATTCTTTTGCTATGCTGGAATTATGTGAAGTATGCTATCTATAAAAAGTCTCAAGCACACATAAAAAATGAGAAATAATTAAAATATCATGTTTCAAGGATTTTGAACATATTTTTTAAAAATATATGAAATATAACATATTTCATTTGATTTGCAAGAATAACTAATTAGTAATAGAGAAAATGGAAAGCCTGATGCTTAATTTCAACAACCATTGTATGATGGGTGAGAATGACAACTTAGGGTCATGGTTTATTAAGTTCTGGCAGTCATAAATGTCATACATTTGGACCACATTAACTATGTGGAAATGTTTTCAGCACTTAAAATCAAAAATTAAATGTAAACTCTAATCAGATCTTCGAATCATTTTTATAAACCCTGTCCAGTAATATCATAACCATAAAAATATTATCTTTAAAAGTGGAATTAAATACCTATTTTTTATAAGTTACCCTCTATTATTTCTAACTTTATGTTTTATAAAGTACATTGTTCATAATACATTATTATTACATGTATATAATTTAAAAATTTATATTGTACAAATGCTTTGGCAATTCATGGATAAAATGTTTTACCCATAGGAGTGCATGATTAAAATATTATGTTTTGAACATGAGGTGTCCTCCTGAATCTCCTTTGAACACAGGAATATTCAGAGGTAAAATGACTAGATTATAAGAGCTGTAAATTAATCAGTCCATTCTAGTTTGAATTGACTGATGAGGTGACAACTATAGTCAGGTGGGTAGTCAGATGGACATGGCTGGAGGAGATGGATTGATGGAAGTGTGCCCTGGAAGGGTGCAACTTTCCTGCAGCCCCATCCCCCTGCTCTCTCTCTCTACTTCCTCACCTCACCATGAGATAAGTATCTTTCCTCAGTTGGGTCCTTTGCACTGTGATGCGCTGTCTCTCCTTGCCCCATAGAAATGGAGTCAGCCATCTATGGGCTGAATCCTCTGTAACCATGAATCCCAAATAAATTTTCTACCTCTAAGTTGTTCTTGTCAGGTGTTTTGGTTACAGCAATGATAAAGCTAACCAAGAGGATGAGGCAGGAGGATCGCAGATTCAAAGCCAGCATCAGCAACTTAATGAGGCTATAAGAAACCTAGTGAGACCCTATCTCAAAATTAAAAAAAATAAAAATAAAAATGACTGGGAATATGGCTCAGTGATTAAGTGACCCTGAGTTCAATCCCTGGCACACACACACACAAAAACACAAAAACTGAAACTAGTAGAGTAATAGATCATATAACCATATAACAATATATCTTCCATCTTTTCCTTGAAAACAAGATTTCTAGATCTTCTGATTAAAGTTTAAAATAAGTAAGTAGAAAGTAAATAAGATCGCAAAAACATTATTACTATTATTCAGCTTGTAAGCAACACGAAAAACTATAAGTATCAAGTAACAAAGCTTGGAAGAGGGTGATTTATCTGACACATTTACAGTTTTTTTTTTCTCTCTGAAGATGAAAAACGTGCCAAAAATCTGTATGTAGTTTTCCCCCTTTACATGACCTGCTCTGCTAACAAATTTAATGATATTCACTTTGTTAGAATTTACTTAATCCATAACTAACTAATCCTTATTGACTAAGAATATTACTGAGGTTGAGGATTCTAGACTACCTTAGAATAGTATTATCACCCTCAATCAGGAAGAAAATATAAAACAGGTCTTCCTTTTTTCATTGTTTATTTGGTTTTTTCCCAATGTAATAAAAAAGGTCAATAATATAGGTTACAAAATCAAATGAGTGTGGAAAGTAATTCATTTGAATAGATTAATACATTTGGAAGGAGGGAAAATGTACAAAGATTGAATGTCAAGCTTACTAAAAGTAGATACAATAGTCTCTGTGAGTTGCAACAGTCCAACTGTATATACATAAATCATTTTTACTTTTGACTACATTCCCTTTCCAGATGGAGAAACTGAAAGGAAAAAAAAATAGTTACTCATTTCATTAAAGTTCTTTAGCAAGCTAAATCAAACTGTTTTCATCTATTGCCCTTTCTACTATTCCACTGGTATACTTTTCAAGTATCAACTCATTGATTTTCTAGCAATCATTTAATAAGTTCCAAAGATAAAGTCAATAACAAAATTTTCATCCACTCTGTGAAATACGTAATCTCATCTCTTCCTTTGTTTGGACATTCATGTCAACCAACTAATGGATTTTTAATGTTTATTATCTTAAGCATCACTAAATGTCTTATAATGTTTTCCATACAATGAACATGTCAAAATTAAAGTGGATCTTTTACACTTTAATCCAGTAGAAACTTGCCTGTGCAATGTCCAATTATGAATTAAAATATAACAATAAGAAATATTTGTTTAAATTTTAGCTATTGCTTCAGCTTTATTTCAGTTTTTTATATTCATTAAAGTCAAGTAAAATTAAATTTAAATCCTTTTATTAAAGTACCACCTGTAATATACCACTTTACTAAAAATATTAAAATACATCCTTCTATTTAGATAACTGGAATATAAAGCAAAGAATGGCATCAATAGTTAATTCTAGGTGATAGAGTTTGGAGTGATTTTTGTTTTTTTTTTTCTTACTGCTTGTTAGTATTACTTGAATTTTAAAAAAGGAACTTGAATTATTTTAATAAAGTCAATCATTTCATTGTTCTTAAGAATATTCAAGGTCTCTTTGAGAAAAAAATTATCTTTTTAAACAACTGATTGGTCTGATATCAATCCACTGATAGGAATGGATTCAAAGTAAGATACATTGTGATATAATAGAAGTTGCATAAACTTTTGAAGAGGTGGCTTCAAATTCTGGCTAAATGTAATATTCAGCATACTACTTAATTCTCCCATCTTTACATTTTCATGTCCATTTCCATCAGGGTACTACTCACAGTACAAGCTTAAGTAATCCACTCTCCATTATAAAACTACAGCTGATCCTGCAACATAGTAGAACTATATCAGTTATAGTAGCACTCTTCCTTGACTGTAAGGCTAAATTTTATATTCCAAGACAGCTCATCATTTCTAGGACTGAGCAATGACTCAGGGAAATAGTTATGATTAGGTCAAAAGATTACCAAATAATGCTAAAAATAACCTCTTGAGCTTAGTCATAAATCAGAAATGACAAGAAAAAGACTGTCCTTTGCTTCTTTTCCCATTCTGTTAAGGCTTTCCATTGCTACTCATTTAATCTGCTTTAATCTAGTTTTATCCATTTTAGAAATAGCTGTTGGGTATCACACATGGTAACTTGTACGAGTGAACTTCTCTAGTGTTAATTTGCCTGTTACACCAATACCCTTAGAAACATCTGCCAAGTCCCTTAGAGAAGATAATGCTAAGTGAAGTCAGCCAATCCCAAAAAAAAAAAAAAAACAAATACCAAATGTTTTCTCTGATATAAGGAGGTTGACCCATAGTGGTATTGGGAGGAATAGATGAATTCTAGATAGGGAAGAGGGGTGGGAGGGAAAGAGAGGGAACATGGGATTAGCAAGGATGGTGGAATGTGATGGACATCATTATACAAAGTACATGTATGAAGACTTGAATTGGGTGTCAACATACTTTATATACAAAGATACAAAAATTGAGGTATATATGTGTATTAAGAATTGTAATGCAAAAAAAAAAGAATAGCATTACCTTAGATTAGGTAAAGGGAAGTGAAGGAGGGGAAGGCAGGGAATGTGGGGATAAGAAAAATAGTAGAATGAAAGAGATATTATTACTTTATGCATGTATGTGACTGTATGACCAATGTGATTCTACAATATGTATATACTCAGAAAAATGAGAAATTATATTCCATCTATGTATAATATATCAAAGTATATAAGTGCATTCTACTGTCATATATAACTAATTAAAACAAATAAAAAAATTTAAAAATTCAAAAAAAGGAACATTTGCCAAGTCACAAAACAAGCTCTCATAAAGTAAAATATCTGATGCAATTTGGATGAGGTCTAGTAAAGACACATGCTGTCACTATCATCTCTGCTTAATAGAGGAAGAAAAGCACAATACATTAAAAGGTTATAGAGCCTGCCTGAATCAATCCCATGCTTTTGTGATTAAACTGAAGTAAACTCAATTGAAAATTTAGGCCTCTATTCCTCATTAACTTAAGTCCTACAATGAAGGTTGGGAGAAAAGAAAGAAAGAAATGTAATTATAGAAAGTATTTTTTTCCTTGTATTTCTACAGATTGCTAAAACATTGCGAGAGTCAAATTTAAGAAATCAGTTCATGAGAGCTCATGTTGTCAAACTGAGGTGAGTGAAACTATAACAAAAACTATATAAGCATAAATGAAACTTGTCACATTTGACTTTTATTCATACCACAGATAATAAATGGCATGCTCATGAAGTTTTACTGTAACAGTATGAAAATAGAATCCTGGACAACTTTTAAAAATTTCAAAAATATCTTATATGGCTTATTTGGCTACTAATATGAGTGCCAAATGACTTCAGTTCTTAATGGAGAAGGAAGAAAAGATGCAGGGAAACTTGGAATAAAGGTACTATAATAGAGTCATCTGAATCCAGATGGCATTTACAATGCAGTCTACGTAAAATATGTCTCCTGGAGGTGCATACTGCTTCAGTTCTGTGTATATTCATCCAAAATCAGGATATGATAACCAATATCAGAAGTGGCTTTTTAATTTTATCTGGCTGGAATGCTATAATAAAAGGATGTTGCAGCCAAATCCATGACATTTCTGTCATGGACTAATACGAGCAGGAGTATGTGTGCTAGGTTTTTACAGTTCCTGTCTTAGTTAAATATGTACATGTCCATGTGATATTATTAGGTTGATCCTCTCCTCCAACTAATATAGTCACCCTGATTGACTGACCCTACCCAAAACATCTTAAATGTACACATTACTCAGTCCTTCAAATAATATACAAAAGTTCTTTATAGGCAGAGAAATTATACTGTTCTTCTCAAGAACTCATTTATAAAAATTAAACACATAGCTCTAGGTATTTTGGAAAATACCCTTCCCACAGACTGCTCCTACTTCTTTAACTCCTGGGAGTTAAAAGCCTGTGGGAGGGGCTGGGGATGTGGCTCATGTGGTAGCGCGCTCGCCTGGCACGCGTGCGGCCCGGGTTCGATCCTCAGCACCACGTACAAACAAAGATGTTGTGTCTGCCAAGTACTAAAAATAAATATTAAAATTCTCTCTCTCCCTCTCTCTCTCCCTCTTTCTTTAAAAAAAAAAAAGTCTGTGGGAAGGGTATTCTCCAAAAGCATAATCATTTCACTGCATATTCACCTTAGTACATTTGTAAAAGCATCTGTACCAGTTATTAATGCTCAACTGTTTAAGCCCTCAAAACTTATATGACTAAATCAACCATGTGAATTTCCTCTCCTTTGTTAATTTCACACTTACTATTCAATCTACTGCAGTTTTGTTCTTGATGACACCACAGAATACACACTGCTTTTGCCAAGTTCAACAAAGACAGCCAAAGTACAAAATACAAATAAACCATATTAGCACTCCTCTTGCACCTCTCAACAGTATTTGGCACTGCTGCCTATCCATAATGTCATCCCTTGGTTCCTATGACCCTACACAGCCTCGATTCTCCTCTTACTTCTCTAGCTGCTCCTCAATTTCCTTTGCCACCTCTTGTCCTTTCTCTGTACATTCCTCAAATATTATTGATCAGCAGGCTATACTGTGAGCCATGCCTCTTCTCAGTTCACATTCTCTCTTTTCAATGGCTTTATCACCAACTATGTTTATTTGCCTCAAAGTTCTATCTCTGGGCCAGTCCTCTTTCATCTCTAGACACACCGAGTCATCTCTTGATACTATAACATGAATATCTTACAGACAACTCAACTTTAATATATCTAAACCTGAACCTATCATCACTCCTCAGATATGCAATTCTTCTAGCGTTGCCTATCTCCATCGATGACATCACCATCAACCTAGTTGCTCAAGAAAGAAATCAAGGACTCATCTTTAATTCCTACCTCTCTCTTAAACCCACACATCTCATCATTTAATCCTTAAAAGTTCTATTTCCTGACTATCTCTCAGATCTGTAACTCTTCTTCAAATACACTTCTATCATCCATTTTACTCCTGGAGTATGAGGTACCTCCAACCCTACAATCTTACTCCACTCCACACTCCATGTAACAGAGAGAAAGATTTTTTAAAACAAAAATTCAAACATCCTATACCCAGAGTTAAAGCCCTCCCAATGGCAACTCTTCACCCATATTATATATGAGATTTTATACATATAAATATAACTATATATATACACATTTTATATCTATATTAAAGATATATGTATTCTTTATATGTATGGACATATCAATTTATAGTATATGTAATATATATGCATCCTGATACATACATATATGTGAGATATACAAACACACATATATGTGAGATAAACACACACATATGTTATATACATACATTTCAAGAAGTTTATTAAACCTTCCTTTATCTGACTTCTTTTCTCATCTCCATATCCAGGGATGTCTTTCATTACTCTTCTTGTTCTTTATTCACTGGCCCCACTAAACTTCTTTCAGTTCTTCACTTTTGCTAACCTCTAGATCTTTCTAAAATCTGTCTTCCTGTACCTGAAACTTTAATGCATACATATTCCCCTTCACACACACACCACTTTATCTTCTGCTTTAAAATACAGTATGTTGATAGAAAATTTGGAATAAAATAATACCAAAAACTCAGGAAACAATTGCCATTGAAAAATTTATTATTCACAGTTTCCAAGAGGAATGGACATGCCATACTTGATTGAGGGTTGGAAGGGCATATGGGAAGCAGAGGTCAGTCAGGAGGCAGAGGAGAGAGGAGCAATAGTAAGCAAAAGCCTCTGCTAAGGTTTCTGAATGAAGGAACGGTGAGGTAGGATAATCAGGTTTAAGACTGGCCAGTTTGAGCAGGGAAAGATGGTGTGCACCTGTAATTCCAGCAGCTCAGGAGGCTAAAGTAGTAGGATGGCAGGTTCAAAGCCAGCCTCAGAAACTTAAGCAACTTAATGAGATTCTGTCCAAAAGTTAAAAATTAAAAAATAAGGGCTAAGGATGTGGCTCAGTGGTTAAGTGCCCTGGTTCGATCCCTGGTACAAAGCAGACACACACACACACACACACACACACACACACACACACACCAGATGTGATATTCATCATTAAGAAAAATAAAGGATAAGGAGATAAGGATTAGAGATAGACAGGAAGGTTGGTTTTTGTTGTTGTTGTTTGCTTTATTTTTATATGTTTGTTTTTAATAGGAGATGAACAGGAAAGTCTTCTCTGACAAAGATAAGCATTGCAAATATAAGGGGGAAAAAGGCATTCCAGGCAAAGAAACTAGCAAGTACTTGATGTGAGAACGTGTATGAGGTTATCAACAAACAGAAAGGATTGTGGCTATTATGGAATAAATAGGAGCAAGGTGTAGGAGATGATCACCATCAGAGATCTAACCAAAGACAAGGTCATACAGGTCTTATGGAACATAATAAAGGACTTTAGGTTTTACTCTGAATGAGATAGGAAACCAATTAATTTTAGCAACACAGATTTTAAATGATTTTTACACTGCTGCATGTAGCATAAATTAAGGAGGCATGACTCAAAGCAGGAGAATTCATGGAGAAATTTCAATAATGTAGAATAGAGATTTTGGTTACCTCAATTAGGATGATAGCAATGGTGGCAAAAAAGCAATAATAATGAGATTCAGATAAATCTTTAAAGTAGGGTTAATAGGGCTGGATGTTGACTGTGAAAGAAGACTCCATAATGGTTCTCTCATGCATGCTCTTATATTTTTATTGTATGTGAATATATTAATAGCTAACATAGAGTTGTTTTGAATGTTTTTCAACTTTATATAAATAAGATTATACACTATTTTCTACAAATTTTCTCAAATTTCTTTTTACGTGAATCAAGGTTAATACAGCTAAACCTAGTTGATTCATTTTTACTGTTGAATATTCACTTATTTTATTATGTTATTGAGTGAACATCCACAGTTTATTTATTCACTCAACATTCAATATGTATTAACTTTTTAAATCTTTGCACATTCTAAACAACCCTACAATAAGCATTCTTTACACATGTACATATGAGAAGTTTCATCAAGAATATATAACTAAAAGTGTAATTTCTAGATCTTTAGTTTGGAATATCTTCAACTTAATTAGTTGATAAAGTATTCTTCAAAGTGCTTTAGGCAAAGTTGGTTTGATGCTTTCATATGCCTCTTGGTTTCCCCATCCCATCTTAGTTGCCAATTCCAAATTACTATTAACTCCAGGAACTAATTTAATATTTACACTCAAATATTAAATAAGCACCTTCTTGTGCTTACTTCTATTACAAGTTTCTGTTTTCTTTCAATATTAGCTGTAACTGGGGTTCAGAGTTGCCATTCTCATTAATATTTAAGTTTGAATGAAGCAGTGACACTGAACATATAATTACAACTTTCTTGTCTAGCAACATGAAAGTAAATATTTTTTTAAAAAAACCCTTTCCATATACAATAACTGGAAATGTTAGATAAAGTATTACAATTTTCATTTTAAATGCAAGTTAAGCTCACATGAAGATGAAGAAAATCACTAATATCCCAAAATTTTAAAATGTGAATATTAAGTGATATATACTAGAATATTCATCAGACTTACATTTATATTAAGCAAATAATAACCACAAGAAAGCCAATGTAGCCATACTAATATCAGACTTGAAATTTTAAAATGAAAAAAATTAACTAGGGATAAAGTAAAATGTTTAGACAAAAGAAATAGTTCATAAGGAAGATAAAATTCTTCTAAGCATATAGGCACCTAATAATATGTCCTCAAAATATATTAAACAAGGAGAAGCAAACAAATTCATAGCAGTGGATTTTATGAACATAATTATTAAGTTTAATAGGAAGGAACAGAATGAATCATCCAGACTCACAGACCTATGTAAACAAAGTATCACAGAAGTGCAGACACAAACCTGAAAGAAAATGGTTCATATAAAAAAAATATCTCTAGCTCATACATACATAAGCTTAAAACCTGAATATTAATATCAAAAACTTAAAATTTTAACAAGAAAAATATGGGAGAATAAAAGGATTTTTAAAATAAGACATTTTAGAATTGATTTTCCCTAACAAAGGATACTAAAAAGAAAGTGTAGCCAGGTATGGTGGCTGCACATCTATAATTCCAACAGCTGGGGAGGTTGAGGTAGGAGGATTTCAAGTTCAAAGCTAGCCTCGGCAATTTAGTGAAGCCCTAAATAAAAACTCAGTGAGACCCTGTCTCTAAATAAAATACAAAAAGTGCTGGGAATGTGACTCAGTTGTTAAGCATCCCCGGGTTCAATCCTTGGTACCAAAGAGAGAGAGAGAGAGAGAGAGAGAGGGAAAGGAAGACAGAGAGGGAGAAGAAAACAGAAGAAAGTGTAAAGATACATTATATACAAGGAGAATATGTTTGCAACTGAGGAAGTGGACAAATTATTGGTATCTATACTAATAATTAAATAAATAAGAAAAAGACCAAGAAACAATAGAAAAAATATGAATTTGTGACTCAAGGATGAAGGATCTTTAATGAATGATGAAAATTATAAATAAATATTCAAAAAAGGCTGTTTTGTATCAATTAATTTATTTGATCTTCATTATTACTCTACCAAAGAAGCACTTTGATTACCAGAGGAAACAGGCATGAAGAAATTAAGTAACTTGCTAGTGATTCCAGAGCTAATGGAAATTAGCATTGGGATTTGAATATAGCCAGTTTTGATTCTAGAACCTATGTGATTTACTACTATAAAAGTAAAGCTAAAGAATATCATTTAAACTCATTTAATTGTAAGAATTAAATTATAGCCTGATTATATCAAATATTAGTGAGGCTTTGGAGCAGTGTCTCCCATACACTCTTGTTTGAGGTAGAAATTTTGACAAAGTCAAGTGGAGGTAAAAGTTTATGTGGTAATTAATATGGTAACTAACATAATGTGCAATTTATCTAGGTTTTAGATAATCAGAATCTTTAACAAAGATACCAAGTTTCATTTCTAGGAATGAAGTATCTGTGGCTAATTGAAATGGGCTATAAAATCTTAACATATGACTATAAAAGTTAAAATTTGATGCTGTAACCAGATGAATAGGTCTAAATTCCAAAAAAGTTAAATTAAACTTCTCTGTCACATAATCTTGAAAGTATCCTCTTTGTAAGTTTGTTTAAGCAGATATTTGCTTAAGGAGATGAGGGTTTTTTTCAGATTGCTAAAGTCTAATAATAGCTAACATTACAATGCACTTAGGATATGGTATGTACTTTTCCCCAAACTTTGTGCATAACTGTTTTATGTATGAGAAGTCATAGATACAGAAAGCTTAAGAAACTTAAGTAACTTATCAAAAGTCATACAGTAAAAGGCTATGATATTCCAACTTCAAAGCCTGATATACTGTGGTGGGTATAGTGTACTGTGCATTGAAATTGAATTTGGGGGAACAGAATTTTGATCTATTATTACTTATTCAAATACCATTATATAACTGTTCTAAAGGCAAATTCCTCAAGTGAATTCTTTAAAAAAGTTCAATCGAGAAAAATATATAAGCAGTATAAATATAATAATTATCCATTTAAAAATATCTTTATGGTTTACAGGCCAAATGGTAGTGGTGGTGTGATAGCAGATGTTGTCATGAAATTTCGATGCACTAGAGGTAACAATGGAGGATCAATGAAAGGCAGAGTTCAGGCTATTTTACAACAAATGCAGAATAACTCTGGAAACTTGGAAATAAATCCTTCAACTGGGATAACATGCAAGTACCATTTTTTTGTACACCATTTTATTTCAATATATCTCTGAAGTTTACTAATTCAAATTTAAATCTCTAATTAAAGCAGAGGCTGGCTTTTCTTTCTTTAAAATTATTAACTTTATAAAAACAATATATTAAAAGCTAACTATATATAGTATATACCTTTCTAATATAAACATTCTATTTTTTTTTTACTTTTCAATGTTTTTTTATCTTAAAACATACTATTTTCTTTTTAAATGGAATAATTTCAACATGGGAGATCTCTTTTCTAGTGTTCACATGAGGGCAATATATTTTAATTCGTTCCAACATGCCTTTTTCCATTCTGTTTGAGACTTGTATATAATAAAATGAGGTAAGAAAGCAAATTTGGTATTATATAAATTCACTGTCTTGCTGAAATTACTTAGGTTGATCCTATAAGGCAATGTTTGAACAGCAACTAATTTTAAAGAATCTAAGATTTTCAGTTTCAGTTTTCTACTTCGTAAAATGGAAGTTTGTCCTGATGTTTCAGGGCTACATAAGGAAATTGTGATAATGCTTCTTTTTTTAAAAAAAATGTATTTTTAATCCCAGTGGCTTGGGAGACTAAGGCAGGAGGATCACAAGTTCAAAGCCAAAGTGAGGCACTAAGCAACTCAGTGAGACCCTGTCTCTAAATAAAATACAAAATAGGGCTGGGGATGTGGCTCAGTGGTCAAATGCCTCTGAGTTTAGTCCCTGATTTTAAAAAAATGCATTTTTATTTTTAATTGACAAACAGTAATTACACATACGTACGAGGTACATTGGCATTTTAGTATATACATATAATGTACAATGATTAGATCAGGGTAACTGGCATATCTATCACCTCAGACATGATATTTCTTTGTATTAGGGATATTTAAAATCCCATTAGCTATTTTGAAATATTCAATTGTCAACATAGTTGTCCTACAATGCTATAGAACTTTAGAAATTATTTCTCTTATCCAGCTCCATCCCTGAACCCCATTGTCTATCATTTCTCTCTCTCTCTCTCTCTCTCTCTCTCTCTCTCTCTCTCTCTCTCTCTCTCTCTCTCTCTCTCTCTCTCCCCCCCCCCACATCCTTTCCAGGACCTGGTAATCATTATTCTTTTGAAGTCAACTTTTGAACTTCCACAAATAAGTGAGAATATGCAGTATCTTTCTGTGCCTGACTTAATTTCACTTAAAATAGCCTCCTTTGGTTCTGTCCATACTGCTACAAATGACAGAATTTCATTTTTATGGGTGAATAATATTCTACTGTGTTTATATACCACACTTTTTCACATTCATCTGTTGATATATACCTACATTGATTCCACATCTTTGCTATAGTGAACAGTGCTTCAGTAAACATGATGTACAGATGTCACTTTAACAACTGATTTCATTTTCTTTGGATATATACCCAGTAGTGGAATAGCTGAATCACATAGTAGGTAGTTCTATTTCTAAGATTCTGAGCCATCTCTAGGCTGTCTTTCACAATAGATATATTAATTTATGTAATCATCTGTATGATTTTTGTTCGGATCCATTCTATTCCTTAAGTTTCCTAAAGGCAAGAACTGTTCTGCTTTGTTCACTTTTGCTGTTCTTCTACCACCCAGTATCTAGCATAGAATAGTTATTCAATAAGCAATTGTTGAATGACTGAAAGAAATGAATTACTTAATAAAGGATACCCCACCAACTTTGCCTTTTACTACTAGCTTAAGTAGCCTTGATTTCCTCAAAAGGAACTCAAAATTAAAAGAATTTTCATGGACCTCACACTGGGCTAGTATGCAGCCTGTACTAGCTACAGCAATACTAGTTGTTAAAGTATTAGAATGCTTTCCTGTTTGTTGGTAAACAATTAGACAGTGATTGTTCCCCAGGTTCTCCAAATGTCTCCATTCCCCACTATGGACTTTCTTCTCTTCTGCCTGCAACTAAAGAGTTAACCACATAGGAAAGAATTCAAAGACACAGCTCCAACTCCATTGTCTGTGTTCTGCCTCCTGATGCCCAAGCACCATGGGTTACTTAAGCAACTGAATATTACTTCTGTTCTGACACATGAAGAAATTCTTTCAAAAGCACTTCCCAAGTGTTTGTTCATTGTTTAGCATTATGTTACATAATGTGAGGATACAATGGTTATTTCCACCCCCCAAGACCCCATAATACAGTTGAAGCAAAAGACATCCAAAGCAAGATAGCAGTCAAAATAGCAGACTTGACAATCAAGAGAACATATGACCAAGCACCCAATGACCAAACAACAGTGACTGCTGCCAAAATTCAGGAAACAACAAGACTAGAGTTCTTGGTATTTCTCAGCAAATGATTCATCAAGAAGAGTGGATGGAATTTGGCTTTGAAATATTAAATAGCATTTCCTTAATTTAATCCACACAACATCCATATCCCATAGACACTTATACTATCCCCACTTAGGAAGGATGTATAGGGCTGGGGATGTGGCTCAAGTGGTAGCGCACTCACCTGGCATGCGTGCGGCCCGGGTTCGAACCTCAACACCACATACAAACAAAGATGTTGTGTCCGCCGAAAACTAAAAAAAAACAATAAAATATTTTTAAAAATTCTCTCTCTCTCTCTCTCTCTCTCTCTCTCTCTCTCTCTCTGTCCCTCTCTCACTCTCTCTAAAAAAAAAAAAAGGAAAGGATGTATAATTGCTCAGGGTCATATGTTTAGCATGTGGCAGTCAGGGTTAAAACCTAAGTCACTGTTATTCAAATAATGAAGAATACACAGATTTATTTATTTCCTGCTTCCAAAAAGGATGATGTGGCTCCACTGAAGCTTTCAAAGCAAACATGATACCTAAACCCTGTAACACTTCTAAATGGAAATAACTGCATAACTTAGTTTTAGAGAACATGAAAATCCAGTTTTAGAACTTTGAAAGTATAGGGGGATTTGATCCAACATACATTTTTAGAAACGGTCAATCTGGACAGGTGGATAAATTGAAAAAGCACAAAAGTGGTAGTGGAGAATTGCAGTTTGAAGGTTATTATTACTAGTATCAAATGATGAAAGCATGAACAAAAGTAGTACCAAAAAGATAGGAAAGATACTCAGAAGTCTAAGGCAGGAAAATCACAAGTTGGTCAACCTGAGCAACTTAGCCCTATCTCAAAATATTAAATAAAAACTTGGGATGTATCTCAGTGCCCCTAGGTTCAATCTCTAATACCATCAAAAATTTTTTAAAAGAAGAGGTGATAAGGATACTCAGGATAATTCAAATGGCAGTTATTAGAAGGTGCAGAACATGGAAACCAATAAAATGTGAGTATGATGAGAAAGTGAGAATTTGAGATATTTTCTAGCTGCCAGTGGAAGTGGTGTCATTTACTAAAGGAGCAAATGTAACATAAGAAGCAAATTTTGGATAAAATTTGGTCACATTAAGTTTGATATGACCACTGGACAAGTAGGGGAAACTGTCCTGTAGTTTATGTAGGGACCTTCACTAGCTGATATCATTATAGTTTTCTTTCCCAGCTCAACACCATCCCCCTGCATGCAACACATGTAATAATTCTGCTGACTTTATTACACCACAAACATCCTACACCTCCATGCAATTATGCCCACTATGTCTTCCATGTGGAGTATCTTCTCCCACTTATCTACTTGACAAATCCCTTCTAGGTTTTCAAAATACTGTACAAATGTTATTTCCTCCAACTCAAATGTCATTTCCTCCTCCGTGACTACTTATGTGTTTATTTGGTAACATTAGTTAATCTCTATTTTCTCATTTTCCTTTGGTTTTGAATTCATTTGAATAATTATTTGATTAATTTCTGTATGTAAATAACATGTGAGCAGACCCCTGTAATTTGTTCACTGTTTAATCTGCAGCACTTAGAATAGTATCAGTAGAGCAATATATGTCTATACCAATACGTCCTTATAAGAATATTTGAATAAATGAACTTCTACTACAACATTTGTTATATTATATTCCAATGACTAAGTTATGTTCTGATTTTCCAGTTAAAATGAGTGACTTGAGAGCAAGAAAATATGAAGTATTTGATGAAACATTTTAGCACAAACGTTAGTGTGCTTAATAAATTCAGGAAAGTTGTAAAAACAGAGACTTCTAGGACCCATGACTCAGAGATTCTTTCAGCTGATGAGGATGGAGCCTAAGAATCAGGATTTCAGAAAATCTTCCCAGTGGTTCTGATTCTTTTTGTCTGTATAAACACTTTAAGAAATTAAGATGGGAATTATTTTTATCTTGTATTTTGTTGATCTTAGTCTCATTCTTTTTTTTTAAACACTAGCAATTACTGACCACGATACAGAAAATTTTTTCACTCAAGGTAAGCTTTGAAATTCTTTTATAAATATGTTTTGCTAAAATATAAGGAGTAAAAGTGCAAGTCTGTTATGCTGTTTGCCAAGATGGTATCTATACAGGTAGTACCTTT
Source organism: Callospermophilus lateralis (assembly GCF_048772815.1). Lineage (NCBI taxonomy): Eukaryota > Metazoa > Chordata > Mammalia > Rodentia > Sciuridae > Callospermophilus > Callospermophilus lateralis. The sequence continues at coordinate 51,243,099 of NC_135312.1, read as the reverse complement.
ATTTTGAATTCATTCCATGGGTTTTTGTTGAAACAAGACACTGCTGATCCAACTGACCCATGGAGTGATGTTTGAGCTATTTCTCCTTTTAGAAAAAAAATTAATGAAGTAGCAGGGAGTACCACCACTCAGTACTCAGGTTGACCTTATGAAAATTTTCTTGGCAGTTTTAGGAAGCTTTTACTACCCAATTCTTTGGTGGCATTTCTGCAAACTTGCAAATTATGTTTGATGACATCATTTATGTAGCTTTTCCTAACTACCAGATAGCTTGCTCTGTTGTGGATTCAGGTCAATCATAGCCATAATAGAAAAAATTATGAAAAATCTTGTCAGTTTTGGGTCCTTAACCTTCTGAAGGGAAAGTCATATGTTCCAACACCATCCTCCATACTTTCAAGCTAGGATAGCAGAGATATAATCCCTAGAAAAATACTATTTATTTCTCTTGCTTACATAATGTAGCTAGAAATTAGTTAAATGTACCTGGATCACTGGCCTTTCTCAGATATTTAACGAATTTTATAAAGTGATACCACCTCTCTGGGTATTTTTAAACTTCACTATAGTTCTTGATTATTCTGAATAAAAATGTATCTTCATAATTCACTAGGGAATTTATTAGAAGGATGCAGCACAGGAACCTAAGTTCCATACATATTCTTAATGAAAATCTAGTCCTCTATTTGGGAAATTTTCAAGAAAAAAATACCTATTCAAGCAGGGCACTACTTAACAGCCAGTCTAGCAATATAGAAATAGGTGGCGGTTTACCTCTAATTGCTTGGTAATAGATTAATAAGAGAAAACAAAGCACAGAAATTGAGAGGAATTATGTGAATAGCCTACCTCAGCCCATTTCAGCTCTGGCAATGAGAGCATTTGCGGGCTTTTTAAGACATTTAAATAAACCTGTATGCTACATACTAGAAATGTTCACTCACCCTAAGGCCTATTCTGTGGCCCTACAGCATGTGCCCTTTCAATGGTACATCCAGTTATACAATCCGGTCTGGAGATGTATTGCAGCCTCCAATGATAAAACTGTAATACCACTCAGAAAGCTGTTTGATGAGTCAGTTTTCTTCCAACTTAAATGTGTATCTCTCATCAATATGTACCTTCTGAATTGTTCCCTGATGTGGGTCTGGAAGTCAGTATTTCTAACAAGTTCCTAGGGGATATTCATGCTACAGGTCTGAAAACCACACTATGCATAGCAATTTATGAAGAAGAAGGGAATTTCCCAGGAGTTTTATCCTGAGCTGTCATATCCGTCACTGACCAATCCTAACCCTTACCATTCATGAAGCATTCTAGACAATTTTGAAGTTGCTCCAGAATTGAAACCCAATGTCTAGAAATGTTCTCTAGAATGTAATCAATAGGCAAGACTAGTCATACATGTACTCTAAAGATAATAGCATGTTGATCCTGCTTTTTGAAAATCTAGCATATCCTAGGGAGAAATCCATAAAAGACAAAGTCATAAGTAATGGAAAAGCTCTGCAGCAAAATCCCAAATGTAAATGAATCATGTTCTTCCCAGCTCATTAACAATCTTTGTTCTTAGAATGTGGGGCCCGGCCTGACCTAATAACACTGTCTGAAGAGAGAATCATTGGAGGTACACTAGCTGAGGAAGGTGACTGGCCATGGCAAGTCAGTCTTGAACTCAATAATGTCCACCACTGTGGAGGCACCCTGATCAGTAACACATGGATCCTGTCGGCAGCTCACTGCTTCAGAAGGTAAGGGCACCTCTATCAACCCCTCTGGGAACAATTAAGGTAGACAGTTGCATGAAGACTCCACCCATTACCCTCAGGACCAATCATGATTGAATAAAGCCAGAACAAAAAATGTAAAGAATATTAGTGAGTTTTTCTTCCTATTCATTAAAGCCAAAATACTTTTTTCTTATTTAGCTTACTAGTTTACTCTAATTCTCAGTTTCAAATAATAGTGTACCCATCATTGAAAAGAACAAAGATTTATATATCAAAATGTTTAATTTAAATCCTAGCTATGAAAACTTAGAAAATTTACTAAACAACCCTATGTATCACATTTTTTTAATTATGGACAATAGTATTATGTATATCTTAGTGTTGTTGGTAGGATTAAATATGTTACTATAACTATCTATTAAATATTTGAGGAGAAAGATTTGTACTTTACATCATGGAAGCTGATCAGTATACTGAGGGTAGACCTAGAGACTGCTAGGTGCCATTAATTTGTTCATCAAAATATATGGATATTTATGACAAGCCTAATATTATATGTTATATATGCACAAGTATAAATGAAATACTACCCTTCCCTCCATGGAACTTCATTCTAATGTTTGAAGGAGAATACATACACACAAAAAATTATTATCATTTATAAATAAGTATAAGTAGTATAAGTAAAATAAATTTAAGACACCTTACAAGAATTCTTAATTGAGGTGACTAAAGACTATTTATAACTTATACTAAGGCAATGAGCTTCCAATGGAAAATAAGTTGTATAAAATTATCCTGTTGGTATTAAAAAGGTTACACTGCTAATACTTAAAGATTTTAGACTTTGGCATTACAAAAACTTGCTAGTTTCAGGCCTACTGTATCACCAAGATATCCTAAATCATAACATTTAAATACAGAAAGATCACCAGAAAGTGATGGTGAACTCAAGTGTGCCCCTGACCATATCTATTATCTTACCAGCTTTTTTCAATGACTTGTCACTGTCTCAAATCCACATATTTACTACATAGCCAAAGCCTTCAATGTCAAATTAATCCAAAATTATTTCTTAAAGTATGTGTTTTCAGCCTCAGTATAACAGCCATTTTTCATCTCTTCTGGACTTGGTCTGTGTTTTCCCACCTATGACCACTGCTCACCCTGCTGTTTGTTTCCTGAAATATTAAAGCCTTTTAAAATCTCTATTTCATCCTATTTGAATTCTGTGAGATTTTCACAATTACTAAGAAGCATTATTCAGATTTGAGGGCACTATCTTTTAATACAGCACCTTTTTTTCAAAAGTGTTTATTAAACCAAGATGGAATAAAAGAGACATTGATCAAATAGTTCCTAGATGGTGGCTGTTGGCAAATTCAAAATCTAAATATTTGAAGCACTCACAATTTCCTTATTCAAATAGCATGGTTTCCCAATTTTTCAGCTACTCTAATCCTCAACAATGGACTGCTACCTTTGGTATTTCTACAACATCTCCTATACTGAGAGTAAGAGTAAGAACTATTTTACTCCATAATAACTATAAAACCGCAACTCATGAAAATGATATTGCAGCAGTGCAACTTGAAAGAGCTATCACCTTTACCAGAAATATACATAGAGTTTGTCTCCCAGAGGCTACCCATAACATTATACCTGGTTCTACTGCCTATGTAACAGGATGGGGATCGATAACTTATGGCGGTAAGTGTTTCAGGAAAAATAATACAATTGAACAACAAAATCTCTTGTCATTTGCTGTTATGTAACTTTTTAAAAGTTAGGGAAATGTTGAGTACAGATTCTCCCAACAGAACCATTGTGTATTCTAGTCATCTTAAACTCTGGCTAGCTTAGTTTCCTCAGTAAAGCATAGAAAAGCTATACCCATAGAAATTATGCAGAATTCTCAAACATAGTGGTAAGGAAATGTAAAAGAAAGTGATAAAGAAACATTAGTTCTTAAACAATCCAGAGATTCTGTGGAACTCCAATGGCTTTTCTATAACAAAATAAAAGGACTGGAATAGATATTGTATAAAGACTTTAATAACCCTTAAATTATCAACTGCCCTTTAAGGTATTCTGGGATGATATGAATTATGCTACATGGTAAGAAACTCCATGTATGCGTAAATATTGCTCATACATGATTGTCAAATAAATAAGGTATAAATTAAAACGAGGACAGAGTTAAAGAGAAAATAGAACATAGGATAAAAATAAAGAGTTATCAGCCAGGGAATGGAAGGGTAGCATCAATAGTTTTTCCCTGGGCTTTTATCCAATTGTAGATTGTATCACCAAGTTATAATAAAAAGTCAGTCATCCCAGAAAATATTTCAATGTGTTCTTTTAGCCCAAAGTAATTTGTACTAACAGGTAAAATTTGTCCAGTAATGGAAAACTATAACTAAGCTATTCTGAGGGAGCATCGGTATATAATGGATTACTTCTTTAGGCTTAAGACCACACTGATTTCTCTTTTGATGTTAGATTAGAGGTTACTCACTTTTCATGTAATTTTCCAAAGTCCATCAGTGGATAATTTAAGTGCAATCAATTTTAAGATAGTAAATGTATTTGTTTTCTAAATGACTAAGGGACACTCAATCACAAAACTAATGCAAAGAAAAGAAAAGAAAAAATTATCTGGCTAAAGGGGTTATTCTTCCCTATGAAAACCTTTGCTGGAAAGAAACTCCTATACATGAGCTTAGATGCCTTTCTTGCTAAACAGGGAATAATGTTTGGAGTGCATTTGTTCTTTCTCTTAATAATAAGAGAAGAGTAATGACTCTTAGTAATAAGAGTTATTAATTTTTTACACTTTATTAATTAGTAATAAGAGTTATTAATTTATATATCTAATGAGTCATTTTATTTCTTCTTTTCTACTAAATAGGCAGCACAGTCACAGATCTACGACAAGGACAAGTCACAATAATAAATAGCAATGTATGTAATGCATCAACTAATTACAATGGCGCTGTCTTATCTGGAATGCTGTGTGCTGGAGTACCTGCAGGTGGAGTGGATGCATGCCAGGTAAGTTCAAGATAATCTTATCAACCATCATCCAAAAAGCTTATAAGTATTCACTAGCATGCCATTCTGCTATGGGCATAAAGGTAACAGTTCTAATATACATCCCTGTCTAAAAATTTATTTAATTTTAGGGATAAAATTATCTTATGAAGTTTATTTATCATAAAATATTAACTTTTAATTTTTAACTACTATGAAAAGTTAAGTAAAACACTATTGTTCACAGGGAGGCTGAGACAGGAGGACTGAAAGTTCAAGGCAAGCCTCAGCAATTTAGCAAGGCCCTAAGCAACTTACTGAAACCCTGTCTCAAATAAAAAACAAAAAGAGCTGGGTATGTAGCTCAGTAGTAAAGTGCTCCTGGGTTAAATTTCCAGTACTAAAAAAAAAAAAAAGCCAACACTATTACACAGTATGGTGAATACAGTTAATAACAGAGGATTATACTCTTCAAACTTGCTAAAAGGGTAATTCCAGATGTTCTCACCAGATAAAAATGTTAGGTATTTGAGGTAATTAAGATGATACCAAAGCTTGACATAATTATTTCACATTATATTCATAAGTCATAGCATAATTTTCTACCCCATAAGTGAATATAATTATTATCAATTTAAAGGTCCATAGAGAACAAATTAAAATTTAAAATATGAATAATGCTTGAAGCTAAAAAATTATACAAAATTCTAATCATTTGAGTCACAAGAATTCTCACAATTGTGTGGTGGCACAAGTATAAAAGAACTAACTATTTGGATCTAGACTGTAATTTTTTAACCAAATATGTAAAAGCAAACAATAAATGTTAAATTCTCATCTTAAAATAATTAGAATAAAATTTTAATTAAATTAATTAAACTTAATTTATGTGATTATATCTTATAATACATTTTATTCCTCTGTCTGAAATTCAATTCCATGTAGTCACAGAAATAATTAGTGTCAGAAAATAAATATTCTTTAAAATATTCTATTTTATTGAAGAATCTGCTGTTGTTTTCCAGGATGAGCCACATAGACAAAGATAAGTTTTAACCTTTAAATAAAATGTTTCATATTTATCACTTTCTAGCATTCACAGTCTTAAAAAAGTAAATAAGAAATAGTACTTAAGTTTATGCAAAGACCCCAATCCATAAATACTTTTCTCAAAATGAAACGTTTTGATCAACTACAAGTTAGTGCAGATGGACAAGATTTCTCAGTTTTCAAGATGTCACTAATTACCCACACAGTCCTTTATTACCTTTAAGTGGAGATGTCTCTGTTGTAGGGAACATTTCTTGATCAACTTCCTCTTTCTCTTTACTGCTAGCCCTATAACAAAAATTTCTCAAGTTTCATGATAGCTTTCCAAATAACACACCTCCCCACTGACAATCCCAGAGCATTGTTTCAAACTCACTTAGGGACATATGAGAGATTGAAAAAAGTATTACTCAGGCTTCATTTAGTCTTGCTGCCCACCCCCACCTTTTTTTGATTGCTTTTATTTTTTAAATACATGACAGTAGAATGCATCACAATTCTATTACACATATAGATCACAATTTTTCATATCTCTGTATATAAAGTATGTTCACACCAACTCATGTCTTGATACATGTACTTTGGATAATGATGTCTATCACATTCCACCATCATTGCTAACCCCCTGCCCCCTCCCTACCTCACACCCCTCTACCCTCTATCTAGACCCTCTATCTAGAGTTCGTCTATTCCTCCCATGCTCCCTCTCTCCCTACCCCACTATGATCAGTCACCTTATGTCAGAGAAAACATTCGCCATTTGTTTTGGGGGGATTGGCTAACTTCACTAAGCATTATCTTCTGCAACTGCATCCATTTACTTGCAAATGCCATGATTTTATTCTCTTTTATGGCTGAGTAAAATTCCGTTGTGTATATATGCCACATTTTTTTTTTATCCATTCATCTACTGAAGGGCATCTAGGTTGGTTCCACAGTTTAGCTATTGTGAATTGTGCTGCTATAAACATTGATGTGGCTGTGTCCCTGTAGTATGCTGATTTTAAGTCTTTGGGGTATAGACAAAGGAGAGGGATAGCTGGGTCAATTCTGTTTTCCAAGGAATCTCCATACTACTTTCCACATTGGCTGCACCAATTTGCAGTCCCACCAGCAATGTATGAGTGTGCCTTTTCCCCCAACTTCCCACCAAAACTTATTGTTGTTTGTCTTCAAAATGGCTGCCATTCTAACTGGAGTGAGATGGTATCTTAGAGTGGTTTTGATTTGCATTTCTCTAATTGCTAGAGATGATGAACATTTTTTCATATATTTGTTCATTGATTAAATATTCTCTTCTGAGAAGTATCTGTTCATGTCCTTGGCCCATTTATTGATTGGGTTATTTGGGGTTTTTTGGTGTTAAGCTTTTTGAGTTCTTTATATACCCTAGAGATTAGTGCTCTATCTGATGTGTGAGGGGTAAAAATTTGTTCCCAAGATGTAGTCTCTCTATTCACCTCACAGATTATTCCTTTTGCTGAGAAGAAACTTTAATTTGAGTCCATCCCATTTATTGATTCTTGGTTTTAATTCTTGCACCACAGGAGTCTTATTAAGGAAGTTGGGGCCTAATCCCACATGATGAAGATTAGGGCCTACTTTTTCTTCTATTAGAAGGAGAATCTCTGGTTTAATTCCTAGGTCTTTGATCCACTTTGAGTTGAGTTTTGTGCATGGTGAGAGATAGGGGTTTAATTTCATTTTGTTGTATATGGATTTCCAGTTTTCCCAGTACCATTTGTTGAAGATGCTATCTTTTCTCCAGTGCATGTTTTTGGCACCTTTTTCTAATATAAGATAATTGTAATTTTGTGGGTTAGTCTCTGTGTCCTCTATTCTGTACCATTGGTCTATCAGTCTGTTTTGGTGCCAATACCATGTTTTTTATTACTATTCCTCTGAAGTATAGTTTAAGGTCTGGTATACTGATGTCACCTGATTCACTCTTCCTGCTAAGGATTGCTTTAGCTATTCTAAGTCTTTAATTTTTCCAGATGAATTTCATGATTACTTTTTCTATTTCTATGAGGAATGCCATTGGGATTTTGTTTGAAATTGCATTAAATCTGTATAGTGATTTTGGAAGTATGGTCATTTTGATAATATTAATTCTGCCTATCCAAGAGCAAGGTAGATCTTTCCATCTTCTAAGGTCTTCTTTGATTTCTTTTTTAGGGTTCTGTAGTTTTCATTGTATAGATCTTTCACCTCTTTTGTTAAGTTGATTCCCAAGTATTTTATTTTATTTTTTGAAGCTATTGTAAATGGTATAGTTTTCCTCATTTCCCTCTCAGAGGATTTGTCACTCATATACAGAAATGCCTTTGATTTATGGGTGTTGATTTTGTAACCTGCTACTTTGCTGAATTCATTTACTAGTTCTAGAAGTTTTCTGGTGGAGCTTTTTAGGTCTTCTAGGTATAGAATCATATCATCAGCAAATAGGGCTATTTTAAGTTCTTCTTTTCCTATTTGTATTCCTTTAATTTCTTTGGTCTGTCTAATTACTCTGGCCAGTATTTCAAGGACTATGTTAAATAGAAGTGGTGAAAGAGGGCATCCCTGCCTTGTTTCAGTTGCTGCCACTTTTATTCTGTGTACATAAATTCTGCTCTTTCTTTGAGCCCAGTTCAAGTCATAACTTGTTATGAAAATTCCCCATGTGTTATACTCCAGGCCTCACTAATTTTCAGCTGAAATATTATAATGCATAGAGTCTGCCTCAAAAAAATCATAGCACTTTACATAAGAGTTTATGAGATCCTTTTTGTTTCTTTCATTATATAATTAATTCATGCAATCTTTAATTCAAAGACACTGAATGTATTACTTTCCATGCACCATTCACTGTGCTAGTAATGCTTCCCTGCACTCAGTCTAGAAGAAAGGACACAAGCTAAAATATCTATGAACAGTGAAGCTGGCTACCTATAAGAAGAATTGCATGTCCCTTTTAGTTTGGCATTTGCTTGTCCACTATTTTTTTAAATATATTTATTTATTTTTTTAGTTGTAGTTACCAATACCTTCATTTTGTTTATTTATTTTTATGTGGTGCTGAGGATCGAACCAAGGGCCTCACACGTACTAGGTGAGCGCTCTACTGCTGAGCCACAACTCCAGCCCCTGCTTGTCCACTCTTTTTTTTATTATTATTATTAGTTGCTCAAAACATTACAATGATCTTGACATATCATACATTTGATTCAAATGGGGTACATAATCTTATTTTTCCACATGTACAGATTGCAGGATCACATTGGTTATATACATAGGACCATACTAGTGTTTATACATAGGACCATACCAGTGTCTATTGTATTGTGCTGCCCTTCTTATCCCCCTTCCCCTCCACTCCCCTCCCATCACCTCTTTCTACCCAGTCTACTGTGACACGTTTCTCTCTCTTTTATCTTCCCCCTCACACCATCTTATATGTAATGTTGCATAACCATGAGAGTCTCCTACCATCTTCCATGCAATTTCCTTTCTCTCTCCCATTCCCACACACCTCTCATCCCTATTTAATGGTAATCTTCTTCTCATGCTCTTCCTCCCTGCTCTGTTTTGAGTCACCCCCCTTATATCAAAGAAGACATTCTGCATTTGTTTTTTAGGGATTGGCTAGCTTCACTTAGCATAATCTGCTCTAATACCATCTATTTCCCTGCAAATGCTATGATTTTGTTATTTTTTAGTGCTGAGTAATATTCCATTGTGTATAAATGCCACATTTTTTTTTTATCCATTCATCTATTGAAGGGCATCTGGGTTGGTTCCACAGTCTAGCTATTGTGAATTGTGCTGCTATGAACATTGATGTAGCTGTGTCCCTGTTGTATGCTCTTTTTTAGGTCTTTTGGGTATAGTCTGAGAAGGGGAATAGCTGGGTCAAATGATGATTCCATTCCCAGCTTTCCAAGGAATCTCCATACCGCTTTCCAAATTGGCTGTACCAATTTGCAGTCCCACCAGCAATGTACAAGTGTACCCTTTTCCCCACATCCTTGCCAGCACTTGTTATTGTTTGACTTCATAATGGCTGCCATTCTTACTGGAGTGAGATGGTATCTTAGAGTGGTTTTAATTTGCATTTCTCTGATTTCTAGAGATGGTGAGCATTTTTTCATGTATTTGTTGATTGATTGTATATTCTCCTCTGAGAAGTGTCTGTTCAGATCCTTGGCCCATTTGTTAATTGGGTTATTTGTTTTCTTGTTGTTTGATTTTTTGAGTTCTTTGTATACTCTGGAGATTAGAGCTCTATCTGAAGTGTGAGGGGTAAATATTTGTTCCCAGGATGTAGGCTCCCTATTTACCTCTCTTTTTGTTTCTCTTGCTGAGAAAAAAAAAAACTTTTTAGTTTGAATATGTTGATTTTAACTCTTGTGCTATAGGTGTCCTATTAAGGAATTTGGAGTCCGACCCCACGAGATGGAGATTAGGGCCAACTTTTTCTTCTATTAGATGCAGAGTTTCTGGTTTGATTCCTACTCCTTGATCCATTTTGAGTTAACTTGTGTGCAAGATGAGAGAGAGGGATTCAACTTCATTTTGTTGCATATGGATTTCCAGTTCTCCCAGCACCATTTGTTGAAGATGCTATCCTTTCTCCATTGCATGCTTTTGGCACCTTTGTCTAATATAAGGTAGTTGTAATTTTGTGGATTGTTCTCTGTGTCCTCTATTCTGTACCATTGGTCCACCTGCCTGTTTTGGTACCAGTACCATGCTGTTTTTGTTACTATTGCTCTGTAGTATAGTTTAAAATGTGGTATCACTATACTGCCAGTTTCTCTCTTCCTGTTTAGAATTGCTTTTGCTATTCTGGGTCTTTTATTTTTCCAAATGAATTTCATGATTGCTTTTTCTATTTCTGCGAGGAATGCCGTTGGGATTGGCATTGCATTAAACCTATAGAGTACTTTTGGTAATGTCGCCATTTTAATAATATTAGTTCTGCCTATCCATGAAAAAGGTATATCTTTCCACCTTCTAAGGTCATCTTCTATTTCTCTCTTTAGGGTTCTGTAGTTTTCGTTGTATCGTTTTTTCACCTCTTTTGTTAGGTTGATTCCCAAGTATTTTTTTTTTGAGGATATTGTGAATGGGGTGGTTGTTCTCATTACCATTTCAGAGGATTTGTCACTGATATACAGGAATGCCTTTGATTTATGTGTGTTGATTTTATAACCTGCCACTTTTCTGAATTCATTTACTAGCTTTAGAAGTTTCTTGGTAGAACTTTTTGTGTCTGCTAGGTATAGGATCATGTCATCCGCAGATAGTGTGCTTGTCCACTCTTGATAAGGCAATATACAGAAAACTTTATCATTTTATATGAATATGCAAAAATGAAAACCTCTATTTTGTATAACATGAACTAATAGAAAGAATGGTAGGAAGGAAGGACAGATAGCTGCAAAAATGCAGTAATAGGAAATACTGGGAATTGGTTAACCAGAGCATGCATACATCATCCAAAAGAGGGAGGTACTAACCAGCACCATGCAGTATTTGCCACACAAATTGGTGATACACACACTGACACTTCTACCCATCCATACCAGTAATTCAACAGGTATCGAAGAGCCAACTACACAGAGCAGTCAAATGAATAGCTAATTTTTCTAGATGCATACTTGGTAATAATGACTGATTTTTATTAGTACTGACTACATGTCAGGCTATACTTGAAGTGCTTTATGTTTTAAATGCAAAATTATTTACTGATAAGAAAATTGATGTACAGAGTATTGTTAAATAATTACTAAAGTTCACATAGCTGGTAAGTAGACAATTCAAACACAGGTTACCTAGCTCCAGAGTCTACAGAATTAATCCTGTATGTAAGATGTGATAAATTTTTCTCCCAAACCAGATTATTGCATAAATATTTGCTAGTTGATTGGTTATTATAATTGACTAGTAAATATCTCTTAAGGAGTGTTTATCTATTGCCATGCAAATTTCTTTTCAATTATTCACCAAAAGAATATGATAATATACTATGCATCACATCATACAGGGTGCTATGGATAGTTAAATAAATGAGACTTCTACAAACTCATTAATTTAACAAATATTGCCTTAGAATTTTATGGGCTATAACCTTAGGTTGCAGCAGTGTCCAAAATAGGTTTGCTCTCTAATGTGTGGAAAACACATTAGAGCTGGGAAAATAGACACTGCTAAGTATCATAAATGCAATGAGTGTTACAGAGAGGTACAACTACTACAAGGGAGCTGACCAGTGGGAATAAATTCAAACAGGCACACAAATGAGCTTTTCTAAAATAACGCAGAAACAGTGACAAGATATACACACAGTGAGAAACTAATTATGCTCAAAGCTGAAAGTGGGGAGAGTCAGGATGAAAGGAGCAAGTCAGAGTAGTATTACTGGAGGATGTTAGCCTGACGTGAGTAGGAAACAACCAAGCACTACCTGAGGGAGGTCTGGAAAATGTGCTTATTATGTTCTTTTCAGACTTGTTAAAGGGATAATTTATATACTTAAAGGATTTCAGTAATTTTTGTATGACTTGGAACATTTCAAAAGTAAATAGACTTTATTTATATAAGAGATATTACTTCCTCTTCTGCCATAGAAATAAACTAAAGTTTTAGGGTTTTTCTTACTTAAGTAATTAATAATTTTGTTTCCTACAGGGGGATTCTGGTGGCCCACTGGTACAAGAAGACTCACGGCGGCTTTGGTTCCTTGTGGGGATAGTGAGCTGGGGATATCAGTGTGGTCTGCCAGACAAACCAGGAGTTTACACTCAAGTGACAGCCTACCGTGACTGGATTAAAGAACAAACTGGAGTCTAGTGCAATAAATGCATCTCTGTTGCAAAGTCTAAATGGAGGTGTGCCTGTCTAAAATTCCAAAACTTTACTTTTCAGCTGAAAAAGAAACTACAAGTGTCCTATTTTAATATCCTGTTGCATAAATATGATTTAACAAACACTATTTAATCTTTCTTTATTACTATGAATTTTATATTTTTCCCAGAAAACTATATGGATGTTGCATAGTACTATGATTGTGTACAAAAGAAACACTGAATGATTAGAGTTAACAGTTTTATTATAGTTGTTATAAGTGCTAGGAGTGAGAAAAACAGGTAACTAAGATTGTATACTAAAGGAACGTGGAAAAGTCTGAAGGGTCAGAAGGTGTTCTCTGAGGAAGTCTCATTGAAACTGATAAGTGAGAAATATGTAAAAAAATGCAAAGAAAGAAGTGGAAGAATATTATTCAAGATAGAAAGAACATTGTGAGCCAAGAAAATAGTATTTATCTAAAATTTATGGTTATCAATATTTTATAGGATATGAGCACTAAAATTTTAAATGTGAAGGCCTATAGTAATCTTAATTATGCTGTAAGATCATGCTGCCACAGGAAATCTGTAATGACCAAAAGATTTATAAATAGTTTTGATAATGACTTTTATTAAAATATCTTATACCTAAAAGGGAAACTATATTTCCTATAGAGAAACTGATGAAATGCACCTACACAATATTTCAGGCACCTTTACAACTCCATAATGCTTCTTTAACAACTTAGCAATAGTAACTTTAAGAACTAGAGATTCGATTGTTAGGAAGGATTTCCCACTACAACTTCCCACCACTGACAGTTATATTTGAGAGCAAAAGGATGCTCAATAGCCAAATTTAAGAAAGAAATTGAAAGTTAAATAGAAAAATGGGGGGAAAGTTGGTTTACAAAGAGAAAATTTAAATAACTTAGTAACAATGAAACTATCTTGGAAAGAAAAGGTCTTTCTCCCTCTCTGTCTCTGTCTTTGTCCATGTCTGCCTCTCTCTCTCCCTTTCTCTCTCTCTCTCTCTCTCTCTCTCTCTCTCTCTCTCTCTCTCACACACACACACACTCACACACACACACACACACACACACACACAAAATCACCACCACCACTATAAATTAAATAAAATGCATTAAAATTTAATGGCACAGCAATCTACATAATCTGAATCATAAATGTTACTGAGTTTTTAATGGGCTCCTAGTACAGCTGAAGCTTGTTTATGCATGATCATCCAAGCGTCAGAGCATTCTCCCAGAATTAACTACCTATATCTGAGAATCAGACCAATTCTAGGAATTGTAATGAAACTTTTTTGCATTTCTTGATATAATATTGCGATGAGACCTACATTAAAGCAATTTACTTTTAAAGAAAAGGAGTTGAAATGTAACCAACTCTTGGTGAAATGTACAAATAAATCTTTCTTTGGTATACTTTATTTCAAATAAACTCTTTTACAATCTTTTATTGCCTAATTATTTATGGAATTTATGATTACTGAAAGACAATTCAAAACTATTTAATTGTTCCTCCAATGAGAAAACTGCAAACCAGACTACAAAGGCTTAGTACTTTCTGCCGCTTTATAATCAAGCTCTGTAACTGAGGTAAGTGCCAAGCCTGACACTCCCTGGCTGCACCCTTGTGAGGACAACATTAAACTGGCAATTCAGAGCAAGCTTCAAGGGGAGGGTGTCTTTGTGCATGGGCGTGTTTGTGTGTGTGTGTATGTGCACGTGCCCTCACATAATCAAAGACATGTTTACTTCTACAAATTTAAAGCTATTTAAAAGTATTCACTTAGAAAAAATAGAGCAAATTCAATTATTTATTAAAAATAATTAAAAAGTCATTAGCATATATATATATACATGTATATGTACATATGTGTACATATGTTTACATATATGTATAATTATGAGGGATATTTGAAAACCAGAGAAACACTATTTTAAAAGCCTCTTTCTTTTTTAATGTACTGATGAGGTTCTACTTTCCTCACACCTAAGTGACTTCAAGAAGTCAGTTTTAAATATTTGTGGAAAAATGGCAGCTCAAATTTTTTTTAGCCCTTAAAAAATCATTTCTGAAAACTCACAAAAACTTTCTAGGAGAAAGACTTACTAATACCAAGAATAATCCATTCATCATACAGAAAATACAGATATTAACTAATTTTTAAAATGGCAAATAAAGTGAATATTTAATATTTAAACTGGGGTTAAAATAATGAATAGAACTAATGAAAAAAGAACTATCCAAGAAAGCTTAGAGCAAGCAATTGACTATGTAATGTACTAAATGGAAGTTTTGTTTTGTTTTGTTTTGTTTTGGTGTTGAGTGGTTTTTACTTTAAGGAATATATTAAAATTACAGTTAAAAAATAATACCTACAATATTTGCTGAACATTCAAGAGGATAAAGAAAACAATTGAATGTTGAGACAGGAAAACATTTCATCATTTTCACATAGGAAATAAATGACTTTACATTTATCATTAAACAACGAGCAATACTAACACTGAGTATCATGGTGTCTTAATGGCATGCAATAATAGAATGAAAGAGCTGAAGAAAACTCTGCACTATTTTCTAAGTGGAGGTCTTAATTACAGTGTATAAATTATTCATTTAAGAAATGTTTTGAGCTCTACTATGTTCTAGGCTCTCTATTAGGCCACAAGGAAACAAAAATAAGACATATTTCTTGCCCTTAAGATATTCAGAGAACAGTGATGTAGATAAATATATTATGCGATGTGTAAGATAATAAAAAAAGTGATAAAGAGTTCTACATTTATTTAAGGATACAAAATATGGAGGAAGATCCTAAAAGTCTAATAGAAAATATATTTATTTTATAATAAAATCAAAAGTGGATCTTCCAGAGCATCAGTTTGCCATCAACCATGACAATTACCCTCTATTAGCAAAAAAAAAAAAAAAAGGAGCTAAGAACTTCTCAGACTATGATTTTAACTCTTACACAGGCTCCGACTTTCACTATTCACTTCCTTTTTTTCAATTTCCTTAATATGAAATGATTTAGAGATTCAAAATAGATTTATTTCTTTACAGCTTTTACATGTGTACATGATCCAGCCCTTAAAACCCAATCCTCTCCATTTTTAAGCAGTCTGACTAGTCTCCTATGGGGATAATAGTTATATTTCTGGTAGTCCATTTCCATAACAAGTAGTTGTCTTTTGAAGAAGGGGTCCATTATTATGAAATATTTTTATTCAAAATTTGAATGATCACCTTCAGCAATGTGTAAGCTTTCTGCAGTCGGGTTGGATTTAAAATCAGAACATTTCCAAAGTCTCTTCCCACTCTAAAATGTTATCCATAATAAGTAAAAAGTTTGAAAGAGCATAAGATCTCTGCAAGAATTAAGAATTTCAGAATATTGAGAACATTCATTCACTTATTTATTTAATCTGGTGTACAACCATGAAACGAATCACCTAAAAAAATTAAATCAATCAGAATTTGAATTGAAAATAATCCATTTTGGAGGGAAAGGAAACGGTGAAATTGAAGAATTAATTAAAAAAACAAAACGAACAGTTTCCAGGGCTGCATATATACTTAACCTATCTTCAATCACATAAATTAGACTAAAATAACTGGTGTGATAAAAATTGGTTGATATGTTAAGAAAGGTTTTTTCCTACAAAATTCACCCATCTATCCATTCATGTATTTTTTTCATCTATCCTTAAGTTTGTTTATTTATCAAGAGCTTTTGAATACTTACCGTGTAACATGCACCATTCTAGGCTAGTCAAGATGGATTCTAGGAAAGAGGAAGACAAAAGAAAGAGCAAGTGTCAAGGATCTAAGGTGACTACAATTTTGGTAGGATTGGGGAACACAAAGAAGCCAGTGTGACTGGAGCAAAACTAAGGAGGGTGAAAATGGTAGTATGCTGGGAGCCATCAGCCAAGTAGGTATGACAATTTCCTTGCCAGCGTACCCCCATGTTTCTTTAGTGGAAGGACTCGTGGAAATAGGACATTTTGCAGCGACATTGCATGTAAGGTGACCTTGCTCAAGGACCAGGGCGGATACGTGTTTAGGGTGTTCCCGGTTTAGCATAATACGAGATTAGGGCATTCCCCATTTAGAATAGGGCATATCCTGCTGCCTGAGTTCCTCTTGAGTTCTTAGGGTCAGACAGTATATTTGGAAGACAGAAGCCCAGGAGGGGGATTTGGGCAGAGAACGTGGATTTCCCCAGAGCATGTTTGTAGACGGCCGGTGTGAGATCGGGAATAAAGAATTGCTGTTTGAATCTACAAAGCTGTGAGTGGCTCGTGATTTGTGCCCAGCCAGACTGCGGCAGTAGTAGATGAAGCTGAAGTAATATGAATGTGGGCCTCATAAAGAAGTTTCTATTTTATTCTAAATGTGAGGGGAAGAGTTTAAATATAAATTTATGCATAAATTTATATTAAAATTTATTACATACATTAAATTTATATATGTTTATACATAAAAGAGTTTAAATACAATTTTCCATTTTTTAAGGATGAATCTGGCTAAAAGGAAATAATTACAACAGGACAAGAGTAGTACAAGGGAGATAAATCAAGAAACTATTGCAGTCATCCAGGGAAAGAATGGGATCAACTGAATTAAGGAGTTAGTAATGAATATTGTAAAAAATAGCTGAATTGAGAAAATATTTATAGGAAAAATAACAAAATTGCTGATTAATTAAATTTAGGAGCTGATGTAAAGGGAAAAAATAGGAAAGGTTGGGAGTAAGGCTACATTTGAGTACAGGAAATCAAGAATTTCCTTCTGAATCTTTACATTTGAATTATATAAGTTATGAGGAAAGGTAAATAACTGTAAATATGTATTTGTAATTCAAGGGAGGCATTAAGTCTGGAAATAACAATTTTGCAGCATTTATTAGAAAAATTTCAAGGAAGTAGGGCACAAAAGTAAAGTTAGAATGATTAGAATAGAAAATGGGAGTTTAAAAAAATATTTAAGATGATAACTTGGTGAACTTAAGGTAGAAAAAGATGTCTTGAAGATAATGAAAAAAAAGTGTCATATCACCATTTTTTATCAAAAAGAATCTTAAAGTAAAAACTGATAAATTTGACTTATCAAAATAAGAAAATTGTTATTCAAAAGATACTGTCACAGGATAAAATGGCAAAATAACAAAGTGAGAGAATATATTTGCAATATTGGAGAATACAAAAACTTTATTTCAATACCTTTAGAGCATTTTTTCATCTGAGCCTGAGAATTAAGCTCATGTTAGATCAATAGGAGAAAAGTACAGATTTATTTGAAACAAATTTTACATAGCACAGGAAACTTCATAAAGAAATAAAGACTCAAAGATGTAGTTAGTTTTGATCACTCATATACTAAAATGGACAAAGGGTAATACATTGTGAAAAAGTAACTAAATTATGTGGGAAAACTAGAAGAGTTATTTTAACAAGGCCTGTACAGAATTATGTGTCTCAGGTTTCTGTTTTTAATAATAAAAATGTTTCTTTCCTTCTGCTTTAAGGCAGATATTCTTCACATTGGAACTCATCTCTTGCTTTTTAGACACAGCACCAAGGAAAGAATGATCTAGCACCTGCTTATTTTCAAGTGGCATTAACTCAAAATAGTCAATATGCCAGAGTGACATATGTTTAATTCCTTCACCATACACATAATTAACAAAGAGCTTGTATCTGTAATGGATAAAGAATGACTGCTAATCAATAAGGAAAAGACCAATAATGCAATAGAAAAATAGGTCAAGCTTGGAATGGACACATCAGAGAAAAAGGAAAGTCAATAAATATGACAAGAGGCTAAACCTCATGAGAAGTAAGGACAATGAAAATTAAATCAATATAATATAGTACCACTACACACTTAGAAGAAAGGATAAAAATTAACAGTCTAAAATATTAAGGACTAGCAAGAATGCAGGAGAGTACATTGCTTCATAAAATTGAAAAAAAAATTGGCATCTCTAATAATGAAGGATATCACATGCAGATCCTATGATCTAACAATTCCATTCCAGAGTAAATACTCTAGGAAGTATATACATGGGCAAGAATAGACAAAGAAGCATTATTCACAATAACCAAAGAAATTATTCACAACAACCAAATGTTCACCAACAGAAATAAGTAAGTAGATTTTTTTTATATCCATACAATCGAATATCATATAACAAAAAATAAATAAACCATATGGTTACAAATAACAACACTGATGAACCTTAAAAACACAAAGATAAAACAAGCCAGAAACAAAAAGCAAGGAAATTGTCACCAAAAAAGGACTATGATTACCTTTCAGGGGGTAGGGCTAGGAGGAGACTTGTAATTAGTAAGGAAAAGGCATAATGCTACTGGTTTGCTAACAAAGTTTCATGAGTACTTGTCTAACCACAAATCATCAAGTTGTATATTTATGATTTATTACTTTCCTGTACATGTATTATTTTCCACCTTTCTTACACAGAACATTTGTGGTGTCCAGGCATGGTCAGGGGAAGCAATAAATTATTCCCAGGTTACAGGAAAGAGCCCTTTAAGGAAATATATGCAACTTTTTTTTAAGTTCTGAATATATGATGACAGGTAGTATGGAAAAATTTTTATTCTGTTTCCATTTAATTTTTTAGCCTTAGTGGGACTCTCTAATCTTAATATTAGTATACTGAAGTATTTCTAGCGTTAATGATTCTTCAAATTTCTGGTTATAACTCTTCCACAAATAGCAATTTTCCTAAAGAATAAGTTTTTGAGGATAAAATTAAAAGATGCATGTATTTAAAATCCTAACCCCATGAGAAACTCCGAGGGACATGAATCCATAGTAGCGTGAATCCCTGCTCAGGAAACTCATCCTATGATGGGGCGGGTTGCAAGGGATATTTGATTTGTTTTCACCAAGCCAATTCACCCACCAACTCTGAGCCCATTAAAAACACTTCCTCTCCAATACACAGGTTTCTTCAAGTTAACTTTTCTTCCTTTTAAAAAATGTCTTAATCTGCCACTTGCGTTTTCTCCTTTCTCTGCCAGGCTGCTCCTTCCCCTCACAATCGCCACAAACTGAGGCTTCTTGTACACACTATTTCTTATGTGCAGGTATCTGATTTTCTGTGTCTTTAAAAAAAAACAAAAAACAGTTTAAGGTTAAGTTTCAGTATGTTCCCCTGGCTACCCATTTGCCTGAGAAGATGCCTTCCCCTTTTATATGATGTTGAGGAGCTGTTAGGTAATGCTTTCTCCTTGTAATTCACCATCTTTGGAATCCCCCAGCTGTTAATTAACAAAAGGCAAAGCAAACTATCAAATTTAATGGCCAAATCTATGGCTTTAGGACACATATTTGGACAGGAAGATCAATTCAATAAATCCTTTATCCAATATTTAATTAGATGTTGGACTCAGAAGGAAAATATCAGAATTTTGCCTAAATTTTCTGATATTTCCTCTCATTTTCTGGTGTGTCATGCACACATACTTTTTAAAAGTTAGTTTTGCCTCAGGTATTTTTATTAAAGAAAAACTTTATACTAGAGACTTAAAAATACATTTTTAAAATTCAAAATATAATAGTAAACTTGATAAATATTATTAGTTTAACAATTTGTACCAATGTTGGATAATATTTTTGCATCAACAGATACTTTTGCATATTGTCATTTTTTTAGAAAAAAAAATGAGATAAGGAAACAAACTCAAATCATAATATGATTTAATGGTCACACTTAGTTTTAGAAGTATTTTCCCTAAAAAATTATTCAAATAAAAAATTATTCAAAATCTATGCTGAAAATTTAAAAGTTTACTGATGTGGCCATGTTCATGCAGTCAGAAACAGCAAAACATGGTTCATGGTCTTCTGTTGTAGCCCAGAGCACTATTCATTCCTACCCACCAACTCTCACTAGTCATTTATACAACTGTCCCATTCACATTTGTCTCCTGAAGGACTATCTATTGCAAGCCATGGGGAACATTTCCTTTTTTTTTTTTTACTATTTTTTGTTAAACTTGAGCAATTAATTTTTTCTACTTCATAGAATTTTATTTTGGATAAAAAGAGAAAATATAAGCACCTTAATAAATCACACAAAAGGAAAAATATAAAACTTTGTGATTTAAAAAAAGGATAAAAATATAAGCAGGTAAGATTTTTTGGTACAAAGCTATATAATCAGTTAATTTATTTCACAAACTAGACATTTTAAAAACCTTGCAACATACAGAAAAATAAATAAAAATGCTCTAAATGTTTAAGAGCAAAAAAAAAAACCTATTTACATTATTTCTTAATTTTAATGATAATTATCATAATACCTTTTTCTAAATATCTAAACCATACTCAGAAACAGAAGTGTCACTCATCAGCAGAAAGTTCAAAATCCTGTCCTGTTGTAAGGACAAACGAGGCAAGGCACCGAAGATAGCAGGAAATAGTTTTATTAGGCTGCAGCCAGGTTCAGGGGGCACAGCTTTTGCTATGATCAATTAATCCCCTGAGCCCCGTGTTCAGGGAGTTTCAGAGTTTTATACCCTGCATGTAAGGGAGGGGCTCAGAAGTTCACAGTCTGCAGAAGTTCACATAAAAGTAGCTTTTTCTTTCACTGTTTTGGACAAGTTAACTCTTCAAGGAAAACACCTGAGAAGGGGAGAGCTTCTTCTCCCCTTTCTTTCCTCCCCCTGCCAGCTGTTACCATGGAGCCCAATTGTAACTTATCTTAAAAATGTAGACATCTCTGTGAAGCCCAGCTCAAGGCCAGAGGCCTTGTTTGCACAGTTCCACAAAGTACTATACTGGATGTTTGTGAAAAACTAGTAAGGGGGTGTCCAGCACCTGGAGTGCTGGTATCTTCTCTGCCAGTGGCCAAATAAACAGGGTGACACGAAAATAGGAAGTTTATCTACATTGGACTCTTTTGCTAACAGTCCTAAAATCAGCCATGGTGAAGATGGCTTTTACACGGAGAAAGGGGGGGTGCCACTTCAATCCCATTGGAAATTTCCAAAGTGATCTTCTGTTACATAATTACAGAATACATTGGGGAGAAATCATGAAGTACAAATAATTTCTCTAAATAATAACATTAATATTTTGAAAGTGTGATAGTTTCAGGCCTACACTACTGTTAAAGAATACAGGTTATACAAAATTTCTTCTGTTAAAACTCACTTTGGAAAAAACACTTTTATAAGGATTTCTGTTTTTACTGGCAGTGATTTTGTTAGGAAACTCCCACATAAGCTAATTATGCTGATTATTATAGCATTAACCGTTTTTAATCTTGACCAATTTTGAACTTCTACATCAGTAAATATAATATACTTTAATTTAGAAATTATAACACAGAGCTAAAATTCCATTTTTCCTCAGGACTTCTTAGAGAATAATGTATCAGTGGACTAAGCAAAGCTGACTGGTACTCCAATGTTTTCCATACTCACAGCCTACAACAATAAGCACATAGCAGATCAGGTCAGTCAGTTTGGTTCCCACATCAGGTGGCCCAGATTTTATTTGGTTGCTGCATAGTAAAGAACAGTTGATTCATGTGTTTTCTTTTTTTAATATTTATTTTTTAGTTGTAGTTGGAAACAATACCTTTATTTCACTTATTTATTCTTATGTGGTGCTGAGGATTGAACCCAGGGTCTCGCACGTGCGAGGTGAGTACTCTACCATTCAGCCACAACCCCAGCCCTCCCCCATTCATGTGTTTTCCATCAAATGCTTTACCAGTATGTTCTCACACACATACACAAGGTGTATTTGCTTAATATTGCAGACTCTTTACTTACTGAGAGGATTTTATGGAGCCACGACTACAGCTGTTCATTACTTTCCCTTGAGACACCATTTGTTCAGGTGTCTAGTATATCCATATATGTCTTATGTATTACAAAATGAAGAGTAAAACTATATGGAAAACTCATTATCAAAGAATAAGTAAAATTTCTTACACACAAAAAAATCATATTTTCTTATAGATTAAAAAAATCTAACCATTGAAATTTTATCTGAAATAATGAAGAATAATATGATAGTTACAATAGTAATAGTTATGAAGCATCCGCTAACTACCAGGCACTAGGTGTAATAATTCTAGAGATGTATTATTTTTTAATACTCTTATTTTATTTATTTAATTTTATGTGGCTCTGAGGATCAAATACAGTGCCTCACAAATGCCAGGCAAGCACTCCAATACTGAGCTACAACCCCAGCCCAAGATGTATTATATTTTTTAAGAAGAAACTGAGATTAAAAGTTAAATAAAATGTCTAAGATTATAGAGTTGGTAAATTGCTAAATTAGGTCTTGAAATGAGATCCTCAGATTTTAAAATATATGTATTTATCTATTAGAAACTGTTGACATTATTTTATTATTATTATTATTATTATTATTTTCCCTAACTAGGGATTGAACCCAGGGGCACTTAACCCCTGAGCCACCTCCTCAGCCCTTTTTTAAATGTCATTTAAAATTTTGAGACAGGATCTCATTAAGTTGCTTAGGGCTTCACTAAGTTGCTAAGGATGGCTTTGAACTTGTAATCCTCCTGCCTCAGCCTCCCAAGCTGCTGGTGCTTTAGGCGTGTACCACCATACCCAGCCATTATTTGAATTTTCACATACAAATGGTAGTTTTATTTTCCAAACTCTATGTTTTCACCCTAAGAATCATACTGAATACAATTTTCTGTTCACCTTAATAATAGTTATTCTCTCACTAGTGGCCTCCACATGATAGGAATTATGTTCTAAGGATGGAGATTTCTAAGAGTCATTTCCTATTCACAGCCCTTATTACTGACAAATATATATACACTGGCTTTATAATTCAAATTGAAACCTTTAGTCATGGCATTCAGATGGCTAGTGAGTTTCTCTATATTCTTCCACATAGCATATTTCTTACTTTCAGTGTGATTCTGCACCAAGTATGCCTCCTTTTTGTTCCATGCTTCTTCCAGCTATAGGCACCACATAGAATCAGGCCTGTCTTCCTTTCTTTCCCAGGCTCCAATATGTTCACTGCCTGTGCTCATGAAGGCCACTCATTTAACTATCAACACCGGGTTGGGGATGTGGCTCAAGCGGTAGCGTGCTCGCCTGGCATGTGTGTGGCCCAGGTTTGATCCTCAGTACCACATACAAACAAAGATGTTGTGCCTGCCGAAAACTAAAAAAATAAATAAATAAATATTAGAATTCTCTCTCTCTCTCTCTCTCTCTCTCTCTCTCTCTCTCTCTCTCTCCCTTTAAAAAACAAACCAAAAAAAAAAACAATCAACACCTCGACCATCAATCTTCCAACATGAAGCCATTAATGCTCTCTCTAGAGATGTCCTAAACTTTCAACAATTAGGAATGGTACAGGAATCTGTGCAGGACAGAAATATTGGCTTCTCCCAAGATCTATGCCATTCTTTTTCTGATAGAGTGCAGTCTCAAGAAAAATTTCTTGAACATTTCACTCAACTCTTACTAATCACTCCTTCCTTAAAAATCTCACCAAACCCCTCATTATAATATGTTCTATTTTAGGACAGTGACTCCTCTATCTTTAGAGTTGACACTTAGTTCCAGGGGCCTGATGTGTCCCCTGCACTCCCCTCATCACTGCCTCCAATAAAATTCCCTCACTCTATTTCTGAGGAAATAAAACTCCAGCTTCCATACACATCAATGCAATAAAAAGAGATTACTATATAGAATTTACCAGATTACTAGAAGGATGAAAGGATGCAGCATTGTAAAACTTGTTGGGCTCAACTGAGTCAGATGAAAGTAGTATATTACAATTTTTTTTTCTTTTTCTACACATGTAATTAACTGAATCAAATACTACCTTTAACTCCCAAGCTTCTCTTCTAATTCTAATGCTGTCCTAATTCTACACTACTAGCACTCATACTCATTGTAGGCCACCCAGTTTGGAGGTTGGGGACACACCTGCCTTTTGCTCTTCTTGTCATGATTTACACATCCATGTGATATAATTTCACTTTATGTTTTGTTTGTCTTGGTCACACTTAAGATGCAAACTTGTTTCTTTTTAGCCTCAAAGATATCACTTTCCCTATGCTTTTGAGAGTTAAAGAAATTTAGTGAGAAAGAAATTTGAATGAACTGTCAAATCATAAGCAATAAAAAGAGGGTCATAAAAAATCAATATCAGCTTCAAAGGTACATTTACGCCCACTATAAGGTTCAGTTTGGGGGAAAAACTTTGTAATTATTCTGCATATAGAATGGATATTATGCCTAATTGTATTATTCTAGTGAAAAATAAATCATTTAATTTGTAGCATTTATGAAAATAAGGAGTATTTTCTTCTAAAACTTTGAATTTTTTTATTTTTTTTTTAGTTGTAAATGGATACAATATCATTATTTATTTATTTTTATGTGGTGCTGAGGATCGAACCCAGTGCCCCACACATTCAAAGCAAGCACTCTCCAACGGAGTTACAACCCCAGCCCAAATCTAAAGCTTTTTATAATTCTTTCTTTAAAATTTTTCTGTGAGAAGACTTGTAAAACTTTATCTTAATTGCCTTTAATTTCATTTATTTCCAAATCTGATAAATGAAATATCGATTGTAGCCTAAAAATACTGTTGCTTTTATGATAAAAATTACCCATAGGATGAGATTTAATGAGAACCTCCCTTTCTTCTTCACTAGTTCTAGTTGCCCAGAGGTAAGTGCGACTTGCCATTCTAATTGTTTCATATAAAAATCTGAGGTGCCCCTTCTGACCAGCAGACTATACTACAGAAGGTCAATCCCATAGGTCCAGATCCACCCACAACAGCCTGTGCAGGTGCCAGGCACACAGAAATCTCAGTCCATCCCTCCTCCAGTGGGGCAGACACCCACCAGAGCCTAGTCTCTGGTGTAGGACCACCCCTTCCTACCAGCAGCCCAGACTGCCCACACCAGTCCTGGCAGGACCCAGGCTCTCAGTAGGCCCAGTTCACACCCCATCTACATTCATCAAACAAACTCTTCTCAAGTTCAAGAGTTGAATAGACCACAACACAGTAATTTCTGGTGACTTTAACACACCTCTTTCATCACAAGATATATCTTCCAAACAAAACCTGAACAAAGAAACTATAATACAATCAATAACAGACTTAATAACATATATAGAGTATTTCAACCTGCACTAAACGGATACACTTTCTTCCCAGCAGTACAAGGAGCCTTCTCTAAAATAGACTAAGCCACAAAGCAACTCTTAGCAAATATAAAAAAGTAGAGATACTGTCCTGCATTCTATCAGATCATAATGGAATGAAATTAGAAATCAATGATAAGATAAAAAATAAAATCCACTTCAACACCTGGAGACTAAATAATATGCTACTGCATAAACAATGGGTTACAGAAGACAACAAGGAGGAGATTAAAAAGTTTTTAGAGGGAATGAGAACACAGATTAAACATATTGAAGTCTCTGGGACACTATGAAAGCAGGTCTAAGAGGAAAGTTCATTGCATAGAGTTCATTCCTTAAAAGAAGAAAAAGTCAACAAATAATGACTTAACATTACATCTAAAAGCCCTAGAAAAAAAAGAACAAATCAACACCAAAAGCAACAGAAGACAGGAAATAATTAAAATCAGAGCTGAAGTCAATGAAATTGAAACAAAAGAAACAATTTAAAAAATATTTACAGGACAATAAGTTGGTTCTTTGAAAAAATTAATAAAATTGACAGACCCTTAGCCATGGTAATGAAGAGAGGAGAGAGAAAACTCAAATCACTAACATACATGATGAAAAAGGAAATATCACAACAAACACTATAGAAATACAGAGATAATTTGAAATTATTTTTAAAACCCGTACTCCAATAAAATAGAAAATACTGAAGGCATCAACAAATTTCTAGAGTCATATAATTTGCCCAAGTTAAGTCAAGTTGATATAAACAATTTAAACAGATCAATTTCAAGTAACAAAACAGCAGACACCATCAAAAGTCTATCAACCAAGAAAAGCCCAGGACTGGACAGATACACACTCAAGTTCTACAAGATTTTTAAAGAAGAACTAATACAAATACTCTTCAATTTATTTCAGGAAATAGAAAAAGAGACAGCACTTCCAAACTCATTCTATGAGGCTAATATGACCCTGATTCCAAAACCAGGCAAAGACCATCAAAAAAAGAAAACTTCAGAGCAATATCTCTAATGAACATAGATGCAAAAATTCTCAATAAAATTCTGGCAAATCAAATACTAAAATATATCAAAAAGATCATGTACCACGATCAAGTGGGATTCATCTCAGGGATGCAAGATTGGTTCAACATACAGAAATCAATAAATGTAATTCATCATATCAAAAGACTTAAAGATAAGAATCATGTGATCATCTCAGTAGACAAAGAAAAAACATTTAACAAAATACAGTACTCCTCATGTTCAAAACTCTAGAAAAACTAGGGATACCAGGAACATATCTCAACATCATAAAGGCTATCTATGCTAAGCCCCCAGACCAACATCATTCTAAATGGAGAAAATTTGAAGGCATTCCCTCCAAAAACTGGAACAAGACAAGGATGCCCTCTTTCACCACTTCTATTTAACATAGTTCTTGAAACACTGGCCAGAGCAATTAGACAAAATAAATTAAAGGGATACGTATAGGAAAAGAAGAACTCAAATTGGCACTATTTGCTGATGATATGATTCTATACCTAGAAGACCCTAAAAGTTCTACCAGAAAACTTCTAGAACAAGTAAATGAATTCAGAAAACTAGCAGGATATAAAATCAACACCCATAAATCAAAGGCATATCAATGACAAATCCTCAGAAAGGGAAACAAGGAAAATGACCCCATTTTCAATAGCCTCAAAAAAATAAAATACTTGGGAACCAACTTAATGAAAGAGGTGGAAGATCTATATAATGAAAATTACAGAACCCTAAAGAAAGAAATCAAAGAAGATCTTAGAAGATGGGAAGATCTACCTTGCTCTTGGATAGGCAGAATTAATATTATCAAAATGACCATACTACCAAAAGCACTATACAGATTTAATGCAATTCTGATAAAAATCCCAATGACATTCCTAATAGAAATAGAAAAAGCAATCATGAAATTCATCTGGAAAATAAGATAAGCACCCAAAAAATAAGTAATCCAATCAATAAATGAGCCATGGACCTGAACAGACATTTCTCAGAAGAAGATATACAATTAATCAACAAACATATGGAAAAAATGCTTATTATCTCTAGCAATTAGAGAAATGCAAAGCAAAACTGCTCTAAGATACCATCTCACTTCAGTAAGAATGGCAACTATTATCAAGACAAACAACAATAAGTGTTGGCGAGGATGTGGAGAAAAAGGTACACTCATACATTGCTGGTGGGACTGCAAATTAGTGCAGCCAATTTGGAAAGTAGTATGGAGATTCCTTGGAAAGCTGGAATGGAACCACCATTTGACCCAGCTATTCCTCTTCTCAGACTATACCCAAAGGACCTAAAAACAGCATACTACAGGGACACAGCCATATCAATGTTTATGGCAGCACAATTCATAATAGCTAAACTGTGGAGCCAACCTAGATGTCCTTCAGTGGATGAATGGATAAAAAAATGTGTCATTTATACACAATAGAACTTTACTCAGCACTAAAAAAGAATAAGATCATGGCATTTGCAGGTAAATTGATGGCATTAGAGAAGATTATGCTAAGTGAAGTTAGCCAATCCCAAAAAAAACAAATGCCGAATGTCTTCTCTGATATAAGGGAGGTGACTCAAAGTGGGGTAGGAAGGGAGAGCATGGGAGGAAGATTACCTCTAGATGGGAGGGAAAAAGAGGGGGAAGGGAATAGCAAGGATGGTTGAAGGTGATGGTCATCATTACACAAAATAATGTATGAAGATGTGAATCTGGAGTTAACATACCTTATATACAAACAGAGATATGATAAATTGTGGTATAAAGGTGTATTAAGAATTGTAATGGAAAAAAAAGAGTTCATGCACAATGGCATAATTTGGTGTGAACATACTTAATATGAAAATTGTGCTGTGAATGGGTAATTATGAATGTAATGCATTCCACTATTGTCATGTATGTAAGAAATAAATTTTAAAAATTTTCAAAAAAGAAATAAAAGAAATAGTAGAAATAAAAAAGAATATTGTTAAATTGTGTACATGTACAAATATGTAACAACAAATTTCATCATTATGTACAACTATAATGTAATAACAAAAAATGTGGGGAAATTATGTAATATTTTCAATTCACTAGTCATTTGGTTGATTGATTTTAGTGGCAGCTTTTATAAAGTGGACATTAAAGTTGTAATCAAAAGGAAAAGAAGAAAAGCAGAAAAAATAACTTTAATTCTTTAGAGTGCCTTAACATTTTATCACAAATCTTAGCTAGAGACTTTCAAATACATAAAATTATAGAATTTACATGGAAACTTAAAATTATAACTTCCATAAAACATCTTTCTGTAGCATTCTGCCATAGAATCTCTTAAAGATATTATCCAAATGCTTTTCCTTGAATACTCCAGACATCTCCATTGTCTGACTCCTGCCCACACAATGGAATTAGGTTTCAATTCTGTCTTCATAATACTTCATATATACTCCATCAAGTGTTTACTTTGATGTTTTCATTACCAGCTTCTTTGACTGTTTTCATCATGAAATTGTGAGCATCTAAGAATATTATTTCTAACCTATAATTAGTACAGTGCCAACTCCATGGTAGGTGTGCAATACATTTTTTTTTCAGTGAAGAAAGAAAGTATCCTATGCAGGATCTCTGAATCTCTCTTTGGAGAAAGATTAGGAAACTTTTCATCTGTAACCCAAGCATGTTTTGTTGGAAGATTCTATAAGTTTATCAGAATTTCTGAGCTTTAGATGGTAGAGTAGTAGGTTTTAAGAAACTCACATCAAGAAAGTAGGATTAGGCTCACCTTGAAGTATAAGTAGGCTTTATAGAGTCAAATGATATTGGGAAGAATACTCTAGATATTTTAAACACATGTACAAAAGTATAGTGTCTGTGATGGTCAAATAAATAACAATTAATATAGAAACTTTAAAAGAATGTAGATATATCTTATCAGGGTTCTATTAATAATTGATATGAAAACTGCCATTATGATTATTTTGATCCTAATACAAATATGATTTCTCAGATTACCCTTTCCCTATACATGTTTTGTAAAGAAGGGAGAGAGCATAGGTAGTATAATGATTCTACTTGGTCATATAATGAGGCTGAGCCTCTTTAACAAACATGAGGAAGGCTTCTCTCCCAGCATAATTACTAGATTCTCCCTTACTGTATTTCCTGACCTTTGGCAAATTCTTTTTCTTCCAGGTTGCTGCACATTAAGGTGTCTATATATTCTCCATATCAGTATCAAAATTGGCTACTAAAAAAACAGAATGGTGTCCAAACCTTTAGAAAATTACTGCTAAAATCTATATATTATTAAATTAAAAATCAACACCCTATAGATTTCAGGATAGCAAACATTCTTTAACAAGCCTTAGTATTAAAAGGGCAGTAAAACTTTCAGGATAGAATTCATGAAAGGATGACACATGGTTAAAGGAGGCAAGAGAGTTATGAGTTGGAAAGAATACAGATTCTGATAAAGGGCTGGAGCTTAGAGAGTCATTAGTTTTTCAATAAAGAGCAAAAACAAGATTGCTATGATTTTCAAAAATAGATTCTAAGGAGTAAAAACAGCACCCATTCATTTCCCAGTAGACAAAAAGAGAAAAATAGTTATTCTCAAACCAGATGACTCTACTATTTTCTTAGTCACCACAACTGAGTTTTAAGTTTGCCCCACTAGGGCCATATGATTATTTATTATTTATGGAGTGGCATATATACAGCTCATGTTTTACTAAAGTTTTAAAATTAATTAGCAAATGTCTGGAAAGCGCTTTGAAGATGAAAATTGTGTAAGTGCTAAGTATTATCATTATCCCATTATCATAAAACACATAAAAGTCACAGAATCTTGTAAGCTACATAGGTGGCGAATGACTGTGCTGCATAGCACTCAAGGGGAAGATGGCAAAGGGACAACCTCGGCAAAGAGAGGAGCCATGTACACCGCTGCAAAACAGGTATGTTTCAAAGGGGTGGACAGCAGGAGGGCTTACCATTGTTCCTCAAGTAAATTTTATGAAGAAACCAAATTTGTTAAAGCAACTTAATTTGTGTTTTAAAGTTCTTAAAAATGAGGTTCTCCCTCAACATTTTGTAGAAATAGAGCAATATAAATCCTAAGCAAAAGAAAAAATGTTTGAGGTGTATAAATATTAATCATTAGGGTATGTTATGATCAATTTTTCTGAGGAGTCTTTCAATTACAATCGGAATATTCATTTAAAGTATGTGTACAATTTCTAAAACTTGAAGATGTTTGGGAGATTTTATCTTTGAAAAGATAACTTCACTATGAACACTGAAAAGATTAAGTTATTTATATCTATTTCCAAAGATGCATACTGATAAGAAATATTAATATTTATTTGCAATATGCCATTTCACCTACAGAAAGTGTTAGATCAAAGTTTAGGTATCAATTTTTAATTATTAGAATATTGCACTGCTTATTCTGCTATATGTTTAGAGGTATGATTAAATCTTTTGGTTGGAAACAAGAATGAAAACAAAACGGAAGAGTTTGTTCCTTTCCATTCGCAATCTCATACTTTTAGAAAGCAACAGAACTGAAGGTCAAAGAAAAGTGCTGACTGGTTCCACAGTACACATAGGTGGACAAACAATTTTTACATTTTTATTCTTAAGCTAATGAAATTAAGACAAAGATAAATGTTCACATATATTTCTGTCTTACCTAGCACTCCAACAAAATATGAGCAAAATATGAACAAAATGGTTGGGGATGTGGCTCAAGCGGTAGCGCGCTCGCCTGGCATGCGTGCGGCCCAGGTTCGATCCTCAGCACCACATACCAACAAAGATGTTGTGTCTGCCGAGAACTAAAAAATAAATATTAAAAAGAGTCTCTCTCTCTCTTTCTCCCTCTCCCACTCTCTCTTTAAAAAAAAAAAATTTTTGAACAAAATAAACCCATTGAAATGCACTCACATTTTTTTAAAAAAAAGTTTTAGACAAATTTTTGGTTTCCATATCTGGATGAACAGAATACTATTGAGCAAGATAAATCTTCCAGTAGGATGCTTTAATAATGTTACTTTTTACATTAATAATTTAGCTTAATTAACTACAAAGGAAGAACTGAAATATTTTCCATCAAATTAAGTTCCTGTTAATCATTTTGATTATCGAATATATATTGAAAATCTTTCATCTCAGCTTCTAAATAATGTATTCTACTTCCTTCGTATCAGCTTGTTCAGTCTCTTATTTTCCATAAATAATATCTGAGAGAGAATGTATAAACAACCTTAATTTCATCTTTTTAAGGAATTAGTACTTTTAAGTATAACTCACCTGCAAGTCACTGTTTCTAAAATCCCCAAATAATCTTTGATATCATTGTCATCTTATCATTATTATACTCAATGACTTCAGCATACCCTTTGTGAATTAACAAAACAGACATGGAAAGGTAAGTTATATTGCTAAAATCAAAACAGGTTTTTCTATTCTTCACCTCAACTCCCACCCAAGACTCAATTTCTGCTGAATATTAAGTAGTCTACAACCAACATTATAACCAATAATAAAAAGTTTGGAAAATGGAACTTATATACCTGGTATTGATTTTAGAGAATGTTTTAAAGAAAAGAATCTGAATAACAAAAAAGTTAAATTTTCCTTTTAAATTTAGGAATGCACACACACTGCCCCTCACAACACACATACATGGATATTTTTTAAATTAATTAAAGTTTTGGCAGGTAGGAAAAACACCTAAATCTCAGAAAACTAAGGTGAGAATGACAGAAATAAACTTTCTGCCTTTAAAATCAATTTTTATCCATTAACCATAATTTTGCATTTGTGAATTAAATAGAGAGATAATTGTAGTGACCTTAGACTTTGATTGTAAGGTGGGTGAGAGTTGAAAGTTAAAGTGGCCTATACGATTTGATTTAATTTTTCTTCTGGGGATGAGGAGAAAAGAACCTTAATCCAAATTCTAACACTAACCCTAAATATACTAACGACAACCAGCAGACAAATCTCTACCTATATGCTAATCTTCTCTAGATTTAAAATGTCCCAAAGGGAAAATATTGTTCTACAGTCTCCTCATGTGTAAAATTGGGAAATCCGGATGGATGATTTGCAAAGACCCTTCTAGCTCTACATTAGGGAAATATCTCACTCAAGGAAACTTAAAAGGGAATTTTAAAGTCAAATGATGCTCCATATGAGACAAATTCTCACATACAAGAATTTCTTTTTATATCACCTTTGTAAAAAAATCAGGAGAAACAATGAAAGGTTTCTGAATATCTGTAGCCTGAATTATTCCAAAATTGTCAATATTCAATTTTCTTATCTATAAAAGTAGGAATTTTACATGGTTCATCTATTAGGAAGACACAGTTAATATAGAAAATATACTATACATATTTGTTACATAAAATTTACCACTCATTTATCCCATTTTCCTTGCGACTTATCCCATGGCAAGATGTCTTGAATAAAATAGGCAAATATATTCCTATGGGTTTGGAAGCAAATATTTTAGAACACACATGCAACTGTAGGAAATTAATTTACCAAGGTTTACTGTACTATTGAGTCAATTGTCTTATGAAAAAATTTAAATACTATTCTAGATTCAGTAAGTTTAGTTGAATAAAAATTGAAAAATTGATCAGGCTGAGGCAAGAGGATTGCTTGAGCCCAGGAGCTCAAGACCAGAGTAATATAGCAAGACACCAGTTTAAAATGAATAACAAAAAAAAAAGTGTTTCTTCTAAGTTTTTGTATAGTGAGATTTCTTTTTAATTTTTTCCTAATGAACCAAAAAGTTCATGGACATCTTATATATATACAAATAGTGAGATATTGATAGTTACGTGCAATTTGAACAAAATACTTTTAAATGATCAGAATGTTTTTCTGAATATAATGAAATTTCTAAAAAGACTAAGACTTGGAAATGTCACCAGCATTAAAGATCTAGCTAATATTTAGGAAATATCTGTCTGTTTAGGAAATATCATCTGGAATGACTGCTAACTAACTAAAACAATGTTTCCTGATAGATATTTGATTTTATTAGCAAATAGAAATCAAAATAATATAGATAATAATATTAATATAGGTATTAATTAGGTATTACAGTACACCTAGTACATAGCAAACATCTACAAATATTTTTGAGTGAATAAATGAATATTGATTTAGAATTATTATTATTATTTATATGTACTGAAAAATAAGCAGTCCAAATATTATATCCACTAATTCTTCATTTCATTTTCCAAGCTTAGCCGTCCACTAAATCCATAATTAATATTAAAAAAATACTTTTACACTTAACATCAAACCCATATTTATTTCTAAGACTCCTATATCAAGCTCATATTGAAACATTCTCCTGTCCTTTTTGCTGAGAAGAACAGAGTCAAAAACGAATATCAAACTCACAAGATGTGGGAAGATTACACTCTGTATCTTAATGTTGGTGATTGCTGCAGTCATCACTGGACTCATTGTCTATTTTGTTGCCTATGGTAAGTATTTATATGTCTGGCTTACAATTGCCTGTATTTGTGGATTCTATGTTGGGAAAATTAGGAATTTTGAAATTTAGGAGATAAGATGAGAGTATTTGCTCACTAACATTTTTGTAGTCTTTGTTCTTGTTTTTAAGGTTTTGTTGAGGTATAATTGATATAAAAAAATTGCACGTTTTATATACAAATACCAGAAGTAATGAGCATCTCTTTACAATAACTATTATTTCCTTTGACCCAGTAATTAAACAAGAACAAACAGCTGGACAAACCAAGACACAGCACAGATATTTACTTCTAGACACCTACTTTTCTCTGCTTCAGATTACCCTAAAAGGAAATGATGTGTTTTCTATTTGATTAATTTTTTGTGCTTAATTTTTATGGATTTTAATAAGTATTCTTTCTTTTTTTTAAATTTGTTCTAATTAGTTAAACATGGGAAAAAGAATAAGGTGTCTGAAACTGTATACAGATTGAAATCAACAAGCTTTCATTTAGTGATGACTTCTATACTTAAGGCAGATACTTAACTAGGTGCTTTATTCAGAGTACAGAAATAAATAAGTATAGCTCTTTTCCAATAAATATTAATATGCAATAAAATTTAAATTTCATGTAATTTTCACATATCACCAATTATTGTTCTTCTTTTGACTTTTTCAACATTTCAAAGTGTAAAAGACATTCTATGTTCATAGGCCATTCAAAAACAGGTTATATTCGGCTGAAAAGCCATAATTGCAGATTCCTGTTCTAGACCGGTGAATTTTAACCCCAAGTGCACCTATAATCACCTGTAATGGTGTTTTTAAAAATACTAGTACATAACTGGGAAAGGTGATAGAAACCTATAATCCCAGTGTCCCTCAAGACTGACATAGGAGAATTGCAAGTTTGAGGCCAGCCTCAGCAACTTAGGGAGGTCCTAAGCAACTTAGCAAGATCTTATTTCAAAACAAAAAGGGATTGGAATGTAGCTCAGTGAAAGAGCACCTCTGGGTTCAATCCCCAGTACCAGATAGATAGATAGATAGTTAGATAGATAGATAGATAGATAGATAGATAGATAGATAGATAGAAGATAGTGATACTGCACTATCTCAAAAAAATTACAAAAAGTTTTT
Source organism: Callospermophilus lateralis (assembly GCF_048772815.1). Lineage (NCBI taxonomy): Eukaryota > Metazoa > Chordata > Mammalia > Rodentia > Sciuridae > Callospermophilus > Callospermophilus lateralis. Next base: position 51,207,548 of record NC_135312.1, on the reverse strand, counting down.
GAATATATCATCACAAATAAATGATAAGTACTTGAGAAAATAGATATGCTTACATGATTTGAACATTACAAAGTACAGCCATGTACCCCCCAAATATATACAACTATTGTGTCAATTAAAAAGTAAAAATATAGATGGTAGAAGGAGAGGGTCATCATTATACAAAATACATGTATGAAGATGTGAATTTGTGTCATCATACCTTATATACAAACAGAAATATGATAAATTGTGGTATAAAGGTGTATTAAGAATTGTATGCAAAAAAAAATAAGAAAGCCCATGTATAATGGCATAATCCCAGTGTCTATATATACTTTATATACAGAGTTACAAAAAATTATGCTGTGAATGGATAATTATGAATGTAATGCACTTCACTATTGTCATGTATGCAAGAAATAAATTTTTTTAAAAGTAAAAATATAAAAAGTAAATTAAATTATATTTCCTGACACTAACAAATATGAAAAAAATACCAGTACATAAGCTCTACTCTAAAAGATACTATCTTCAGTAGAAACCAGACTCTTCAGAGTTTCCCAGATAGTTATATTGCACAGCCAAAGTTGAAAACCACTGACCTTTAGGAAGACAGACACAGATCCAGACACACATAAATTCAAAGGTCAGTGACCCAGATTCACTACACTATTTCAAGGTGTCAGGGACCCAGGCTCCTTATATTTTGTTGCTCTATCATACATTACCTAAATTGCCAATGTCATTTCAATGTTCAGTTATAGCTATCAGGTCCAAATTCCAGACAGCCAGAAAATAGAAGAGGAGAGAGAAGAGCAGGTAATCTCTCAATAGGAAAGTATCACAGAAATTGCCAACACATCATTGTTCTTTTGTCAGAACATTCCATTTGTCAGAACATAGATGCACAAGGTTACTCCTAGATGTAACAGAAGATGGAAAATATACTTTTTATATTAGGATAGCATCTGCTTGATTAAAAATAACAGATTATATTACCATAGAAGAAAGTATATAAAAATACATAGTTTCTGCCTTAAGAAGTTAATATTATATTGAAGTAGTAAGTTTTTGAGTGCTTAGTAAGGAAATTGACAGATGATCTTTCCTATAAAGTTTATTGATATGCATGGAGAATTTTAAACTTTCTAATTTTCTCATTAATGTTATTTTAAGACAATATTTGCAAACATTGTGCTGATTATACATGGAAGCTCAGCCTGCAAAATAGCAGCTTTATTTTCAAAGAATAGAAAATGAAAATAAAGCATCAGAGTCCAGGCAAAATAAATACCTCTTTAAATGCAAATTTATTTGTTCTGCCTTCTTTCTTCATTATCCATGGACCAAAATGATAAGTATGTGTTACTCTTCCTATATTGTCTCTTCAGTGCCAAGTTTAGTATTAATTTGGATTTTATAAAAAGCATCTCTGACTCTCCAGAGATCCAATAATGAGAACATGGCCTGCAGACCTTCTCTCAGCAAGTTTTAAATGTAGATAACAGAAGCTGAGGCCCAGGCTGAAGACATTAAAGGTGATCCATCTTCTAAAATTATTCCTGTCAATAGTGGGAATAATTGGCTTCCACCAGAGACCAGTTCTGAGAAAATAAGCCACTGTGTGTGAGAAACATCTAGGTGTGGAAATCATGGAGAGACAAGTGCCCTGGTACTTATCAGTTAATTATAAGCCTACACATTTATGTATATATCCAACAACAAAAAGAAAAGAATTCCTTGAAAAGTCAAAATTAAAATTATGTATCTAAAAGGACAACTGACATGTTTTTTAAAAGTCAACATAAATACATTTTCTTGAACAACCGTAGATTATTTTAAAGTAATTGTTTAAGGAAGATAATTACTGAGGCTCGAAATCTTCCTTGAGCTTTAAACCTTTATCCATAATGTGGCCTGGATTATTTGAAAAAATATTACTCTTATGGGAACCAAAAAATTCAACAAAAGTAACACTCTAAGGGATCTTTTGTCCTATTTTTTTCTGCCCATGTATATACTAGATTTGAAGAAGAGGAACTAATCCTTTATTATAGCACTCTGTTAACTCCTCATAATGCCAATGGCAGCACTCTATTTACCTCTATCTTTTTTAATTTCATTCTTGGTGCTCTAATAGGATAACAGAGCTGGAGAATGGTTTCAGTCCTTAATGTCTGAAATTCATTTAGTAGTCCAATGAGTTAACATAACCTAATACTGCCCCCATGTTTCTTGATGCACAATCTGATGTAGAAAACACTGATATTTCTAATAAGTCATAAAGTTTCTGTGCAAAGAAATATATAGCAACAAAATATTATAGTTCCTTCATATTATTCTAAATAAAACTATTGACAAAGGAATAATAAATATAAAACTTAAACATTGAAGAAAGAATAAAAAAATTAAATTAAGAGAGAAAAGAATAGAAAAACAGTAGTGAAAAGTAGTAATTACAGAGAAAGATTCTTTGAAATTAATTTTCTAATAAATGATAATATTCAATAAGATGTATGAAAATATAGAAAAACATAAATAAGAAAACAAACTCTTGATAATCCTACTCTCTTGTCAGAATCACTCACTATTTTGGCACATTCCCTTCTTCCTTATTTTCCTTTCTGTGCATTTTCAAGACATTAAATATTATTCTTAAACATGATTTTAATGATTACACAATATTCTATATCATAAGCAGAACATACATTGTTAATTTTTTACTTTAAGCATTTAGGTTATTTCTAATTTTTTATGTTACTTTAAATAATTCATTTTATACATAGATTTGTATAAAACTCATTACATTGAAAATAAATTATAAAAAGAGGAATCATTGAATGAGAAAAGATGTTTTTCAAGCTTTTAATAATATTACCAAATATATGTTTAATTATCATTCCTATGGGTAAAGTCCATAAGAGTGCCTGATTTTTTTATTGTAATCTTTGCCAACGTAAGCCCATCAAAAATATTATCATATTTTACTTTGCACATCTTTAATTATTGTGAAAGGACATGGGAGTCTATCCCAAATAATTAACTGCAGTCACTGACAAGAAAAATTTTCTCCAAAAAAAATTGCAAAATCCTTTCCTTCTTCTTTTTAAATTTTTCTCCCTTCCCTTCTTTCCTCTTTTCCTCTCATATTATCTCCCTTCTCCCCACACTCCTCATCTCCCTTTTATTTGACCCTCTTAGTCTACAGAATGGAGGGAAACAATGGAACCTGGAAAATTAAGAAGCATATATTTCCTACTAATTTTATATGTATTCAAATAGAACAGTGTAATGTATCCCTCATTCTATTTCCTTTGCTTTTCTTTCTAAAATTATAGGTTTCATTTCTTTGTTCTGCTTACTTAATGCTGAGTACTTACAAATGATGCCTCATTCACTTTCAACCTTATTCATTTTAATTTCTTAGGTATCTCACAAACAATAAACCTTGTAACTTTACTGGTTTTCCTAAATGTAATCTGTGGCAATCACAAAAACTAAGATAATTACTATACATTGATGTAATTTCTTTCCATAATAACATATCTGTCTCCAGATTGCCCAAACTTGAAAACTGGCACATTAAAATTTTTGAATATACTTTTGGGTACAGTTATATAGTAATTAACATTTTTCTGTCAAAGCAATTTTAACAATCATTGGCATTGGTCATCAAAAATATTGGGGGATGGGGCATCAAGACTATTTAAATGTCAAGTAACCTGAAATTTTGTCAGGGCATTCTATTTCCCATGATTTTCTTGAAATGAGAGCAGTTGCAAAATGTTCAATGTGGAATCTATTTTTTCTTTTCTCTCCTTCTAAGGAAAGACACCTTTCTACTATCACATCAGCTTTAAAATCAACAATATTGACTATGACAGCAAATTTGCAAAACCCTATTCACAAGAATATATGGACCTAAATAAAAAGATAGTATCTTTGGTAAGTGTAAATCATTTCTTTTCTGCGCATTGTTCTTTAACAGTTATGCTCCTAGAAGGATCCTAGCAATCACCTTCAAAATGGGAAGCAATTTTTAACCATTACTTTAGTTCTAGATTACAATAGTCAGATCTTTCATAAAGTCAATTTGAAAATGTATATGACATGACTTCAAAGTAGATTCTCATCGTGCCGACCCCTGCCCAAGTTCAGGATGTGACTATCTAGCATCTGCTTGAACCTAGGACTGTGGTCAACTGAACTGCAAAACTAATGCTTTTTTAGCTTCTATTTATCCCTTGCTTGCTGACTAGAAAATTCTAGTCTTGCCAAGAGCCCACAGGTCCCACTTATTAATGTTTTAATTTCTATGGTTGGCTAGCTTACATGACAATAAGCAAGTTACTGAGTTGTGGTTTTTGTGCTTTTATTCTCCTTTGATGGACCAGGAAACTGCTGTTCTCCCTCAGAGCTTGATCTATGGTGGGTGACAGTCCCTGGCCAGGTAAATAAAACTCTCTTTTGATTTGAAAAAAATAATAATAATAAAAATAAAAATGTATATGATAGAAAAAATATAAAAGGAACAAACTTCAAGAACACCTAAGAAATGCCTGACACCTAAGTAGTCAATTAATATTTCAAAATAATTAATAAATTAAATGAATAAACATAAATCCCACCTCCAAGATACATGACTAAGGCTGCTGTTTCTGCTCCTGAAACTAAATAGTCCTTTGAGAAAGAAGAATAGCAATCTGAGAGAGGACATGGCCCCAAATAAAAGATCATCTTGCAGCCCCATGGTGTTGAGTGACAACTATAAAATGATTGAGAATATGCTTTGTCATAATTAAAGTTTACCTGACTGAAAACTTAGTGGAGAGTCTTAACTGTGCGTTGGTCATAGCATCTGTTAACACAGATACCACTCTAATTAACTCAAGTGATTCTATCAAACAAAATCCTATCAAGAACACTGTTGGACTCTTTTATCTCCTATTTCCCAAGGCAGATTCCTATAGGCCATCTTCAGACCTTTCTCTAACGGTGTCATCTTTCCATAACATTCCAATATCTCCTGGTTTCTAATAAGTTCAGAGTTTCTGAAAGTCCTACGTGCTTTTACCATTATACTAAGGGTTAGTTGATAGTAAATGGAAACAGAAAACCCCATCTTTAGCTTAGCTTTATGATAAAAATAAAATAATAAAAAAAGAAATATAATACAATGCTTAAGATATATCTTTGGATTCGAGGTCCTTGTTCAATTCTAAACTTGAACTTTTACTAGCTGTATAAACTCAAACAAATTTCCATATACCTCAGTTCCTTCTACCAAAAATGAGACCACAAATACCTATATAGTAGGGTTGTTTTAAGCATTACATAAGATGAAATATACCACAATCCAAGCAGAAGTTCTATCATTCTGTAAGCCTGAAGAAGAAGAAGAAGAAGAAAGTCTAAAAATAATTTGTTAAAATGAGAGTATCATTAATGTTGTTAATAAACTCTAAGAATATAACAAATTTAATATATAACTTTAAAACAGTTCCAAAGATACTCACACGAAGAAAATCATTCAGTGATAAATTCACACAAATTTATTCAAGTCAATTAGTCTATGTTCGTTCTGCAAGTGAATATCTGAATTAAAATAATATTTAAATAATAAATTAAAAATATCAGTCTGACTAATTATTACATTGTTCTAGTCAGTCAACCACATCTTGACATCTTGCTTCAGGCTCCTTTAAAAACTCTCATTCCTAGTTTCTAACTCACCTGTTTGAACGCTTACCAGGTATTTCTCATACTTTTTTCATTTACATATGTCAGAATGCTTGCTTTTACATGTCTTCCTGTTTTCATTGAGTACAATGATGCTTTATGTATTATAGTTATTACTATATGCAGCATATTTGTAAGTACAATACTGGTGATAATAACACATACAAAATGGAGCTATGAATCATTAGACAAACCATTTAGTCATTATTATAATACCAATAGGCTATTTTTCTTTTTCTGATTTTCATTATATAACACTTGTGATGATTTTTACTGAAATAAAATAAATTGGGGAAATAAATTGGATCAGGAGAGATGTTACTTTGCTATGAATGATAGTTTTTTAACTACAGAGAATGGCCTTGATAGGAAATATTTTAAAATTTAAAATATGTGATTTTTTTTTAATGAACAACTCAAGAAATCTCAATTGTCCTCTTATTTTTGTAACTCTCTAGCAATATAATGTCCAATTAAAGTAAAAATAAGTTCTAAAAATTAGGAATTGAACAATTATTATTAACAATAATAATTACATTAACTAATTTTAGTATAGTCTAATCATATTATGTACTCCTATTCCTCATAACATTTCAATTTTTGTATGAACAAATGGAGACATTAAGAGATTAATTTGTCCAAAGTCATACTGCTAGTGGGCTTCCAATCTATGACTTTTTGTCCTATAATTAAAGAGCATATAAATCTTATAAAATCTTAATAGACTTCAGATTAAATAAAGTTCCCATTGCCAAATATTCTAAAATGTTAATAAGATTCAGTACAGCTTGCACATATAAAGGCATTGTATTATAGATTCTTAAAAGAACCTGATACGTGTAAGTAACCTAAGATAACCTATATGAGTTGTCCAAACCAACAAGCTTACATATCAACATTTTCCACTAAGCTAACATGAACCTGCTGGGGCATATGTACTTTTATACACATTTTATACATATAACTTTCTTTAGAATACCCTATCAAATGACAGATTATTAATGAGATGCAATAAAAACAATGGTAATTGTCAGATCTCCTTTTCCATTTAATATAGGTTAGTAGTATCTCAGTTTGAGTGAAGATTATCTTAGTGTTCATTCAGTTTCATACCACTCAAAATATATCAGAAAACTACTATGAATTCCAAGATGGTCTTAATTTAAAAAACTACTATACTGACAATTTTAAAATAAAATATTTAACTAAAAAATTAAGAGAAAATTATTATCAGCTAAGTTTTTAGCATTAAAGGAATTAAGAAGTTCCAAACTTTAATAAAAAGTACAACCAATGTTAGAGAGCTATTATTCTTATTTGAAGTGATATAAGACAATTTATAAAAAATTACTGATATAATTGTGTTCTTTTCTACAACTGGAAAAAAGGATAGAAGTAATAAATCTTAAATGCTCAGGATATCTGAATACACAGGGAATCACTATAAAGTAATGGAAGAAACCATACACCATTTTCACTTCATAACTGGGAATACAAAACTACAAATGTAATATTTCCTTTATATCCATTTTTGAATCATTTGTCATGTAGAGGTAGTATTACTCTGCCTTGATTACAATACATCATCTTGTTTATTATACACTTCACAGTATAATTTAACAATATAACATCACCACCATAAAAGTTTTTCTATACATTTATGAGCTCAATTAAAAGGGGAAATTTTAAAGATCTGAATTTTTATATAAAACAATTATAAGAATAGCTTTTAAAATATTTCTATTAGCAAATTATAGTTTTATATAATAATGGGGTTCATTTTGATATAATCATACATGAATAGAATACAATTTGCTCCGTTTCAGTCTAAAATACTTTTTCTTTTCCATTCCTTCCTTCTTCCCCCATTCTCCTTCATCTACTCTACTGGTTTTATTTCTTTTTACTTATTATTTTATTTTAATTGATGCTTTATAAATATACATAAAGGTGAAATTCACTGTGGTATATTCATATATGTACATAGCATAATTGATCAATTTCATTCCACATTCCATAATTTTCATTCCATAATTGATCCAATTTCATTCCTTTCTTTCTTTGACCCTCTTTCTTCCCCCTCAATCCCTTTCATCTACTCCATTGATCTTCCCTCTATTTTCCTGGATTTCCTTCTCATAAAATAATATCTTAAACAGTAGTATACTGTTATTGCATTAAAATTGGGAGTTTAGGAGGTTAGAAATTCTTTAAAAGGAGGGATACAATTACTTTCTAAAGTCACTTTCCTCCTCTCTTAAGTGGTATTTTTTTTATCTTTAGACCTTGTACTTTATTATGAAATTTTCAAAGTACAATCTCTTGTATTTTTATTAATTTTTTAGTTATAGTTGGACACAATACCTTTATTTTATGTGTTTATTTTTTAAGTATTTATTTTTTAGTTCAACACAATATCATCTTTATTTTATTTATTTTTATGTAGTGCTAAGGATTGAACCCAGGGCCTTACACATGCTAGGCGACTGCTCTACCACTGAGCCACAACCCCAGCCCCAATCTCTTGTATTTTAACAGTACTTTCTTAATATAACTACATATTTGGGCTTTTATCAAGTTCTTCTGTTTATTAAAAACATGTAATGACTGGTATTTTAGGCCTGATATCTTTCAAAAGTATTATAATGATCCATTTCTCACCCATAAGTAATATTAATATCATAAATGATAATGATTTTTCAGTTTGTTGGCCCATTCTTGGGATCATTATCTTCAGAATCTTTCCATCATCATAATCTAGAGCTTCCTTCTACACATTTGTGTAGCAGTGGCGTAGATGGCATTTTATCATTTTACTTTATGGGGAAGGACAAGAAGAGGGCAGAGTGACATGAAGAAAATATTAGATCTATATGGTATTAAAGAGCAAGATTTTGAGTTGTGATATGGGTGTCATTTGAATTTCACATCTTGTTATTCCTCATTTCTGGGGGAAAAAATAGTTCTGAACTTCCTGCTCAAGGCTTTGTCCAATAATCCTAATGGGATCCTGATACTTGTTATTAAAGGGTCTGAAAAGAAATTAAGCTTCTTAAAAACAGGAATTACATGAGTAATCTGGGAAAATTTCCATAACTCCACCTTACAATGTCTTTGAACAACCCCAGCATAAAGTTAAAGTCTTGGCATTATTTAAGGTATATGTGATCATTTGAGCTATTGTAAGATTTGAGAAGATGAATACAATGTAGAAATGGATGAATAAAGACATTAAAACAGAACATAATATTTGAAGAAGATAATAACTAACTAAAGCATTACAAGTTCAGCTGTATTTTGGTTTAGAGGCAGTGCCATATTTAAAAAAATGGTTTTATATTACCCATCTATTCACACCTTTATTGAAAAATTATTATATAATATGGTCTGAATTCATACTGAAGTCTGTTTTTAAAAGTAAGAGTAACATTTAACAGTCATCTATTTGGTCAGCAGTCTAGTCTCTTTCCCTAATTTCAGTTCATGGCATTCCAGTTTTTCCTTTCATCCTGTCATTATATTTTAAAATCAAGTTTGTCTTATCCTTCTCCCTGGGTATCTAATCTATTACCAAATTTTATTAATTATTCTTCTAAAATGGTTGTAGCCCAACTTTGAGGTAAGATTGTTATTTGCCAACAAGCATTTTGCCCTTATTCTCTCTTCTAATCTCACTGACAGAAGAAAATCAAAAAGAAAACCAAACTATACTGTAATGTGCCTTACAATGACAGAAATGTTGTTGTCAGTAAACTAAATAAGTGAGCAGTTCTGGAATAATAAGATCTCAATAGGAGCTGGGGTTGTCGCTCAACAGTAGAGCACTTGCCTGGCATGTGTGAGGCACTGGGTTCGATTCTCAGCACAACATATAAATAAATAAAAATAAAGGTCTATCAACAACTAAAAAATATTTTTAAAAAATCTCAGTAGCACATTTGCTAACAAATTCATAGCCTCATGAAGGAAAATATGGCCGGGCATGGTGGCACACACCTGTAATCACAGGGGCTCAGGAGGTTGAGGCAGTTTAAAGTTTAAGTTTAAGTTTAAAGCCAGCCTCAGCAACTTAGTGAGGCCCTAAACAACTCAGTGAGATCCTGTTTATAAATAAAATAAAAAAGAAAGGGCTGGTGATGTGGCTTAGTGGTTAAGTGCCTCTGGATTCTATCCCCAGTACCAAAAAAAAAAAAAAAAAAATGTAAAATATGGGCCCACAAAAAAAGTGAATTTTCCCAACAGAAGTTTGGGATGAACCCAAAATCAGAGACAGTAAAAATTATAAAAGAAAGCCAGATTTGGGTAACTAATTAATTAATGGGCTTTATTATTTCAATAGAAAATGACATACTATAAATTAAAGAATGAATAAAACATTCTACTAGAAGTCATACCAATGCAATAAGAAAAAGAAAACTATAAAATATGTTAATGTGAAAAAGAATTATGGGGAAAATGTCATTATTTACAATGTTACTCAATAATACTCAATAAACTCAATGGACACATAGCAGAGTTTTGTATGATGGCCAACTATAAGCCCAATACATAAAAAGTGGTAGCTTTCTTAAGATTAATCACCCCAAAAATAACAAAACACAAATGTTTTTATTTTAAATATTATTTAGTAGGCACAAAGTTATAAAATACAAAAAAAATCACAAAATGCTCAAAACTTATAAGAATAAACCTATAAAACCATTACAAACAACATAAAAAATAAATGAGGAGAAAAATATGTTCCTGAAAGGGAAGATTCATTATTTTAACTACATCAATCTTGTCCAAATTAATCTATAAATTAATTATAGTTCTTTAGTTGGTTTAGTTGATAATAAAGATGTTCTCTCTTTCTTCCTTTTATTCTTTATTTTATTTTATTTTATTTTCTGGGGAGTACACGGGATTAAACTCAGGGGCTCTTGATCACTGAGCCACATCCCAACCCTATTTTGTATTTTATTTAGAGACAGGATCTCACTGAGTTACTTAGCACCTCACTTTTGATAAGGCTGGCTTTGAACTCTAAAATTCTCCTGCCTCAGTCACCTGAGCCAATGGGATTATATGCATATGCCATTGCGTCTGGCTCTTTCTTTCTTTTATACATTTATTTATTGGAACTTTTATCAATAATCTGCACTCCCAACTCTTTCTATTTTTTATTTTGAGAGAGGATCTCACTGAGTTGCTTAGAACCTTGCTAAATGGCTGAGGCTGGCCTTGAACTTGTGATCCTCCTGCCTCTTCCTCCTCAGCCTCTGAGATTATGGGTGTGTGCCACCAAACAAAAATTCAGTAAAAGTATTAAGGCAATTTGGCTGGTAATCAAAAAATATAGAGAGTAATATCACTTATATATTTGGCACAATCACTATATAACATAAGTAGTTAGCATGGACACAGCTCTGTTTATAAATTTGAAGAATATAACTGGATAAAGTATTTTAAAATTCTTTATAGATTTAAAATTCTATGAATCCATTATTTTCAATTCTAGGATGTTAATTCAATCAATTCAAATTCAAAATGTTGCTTTCTATCTCTGAACACCTAAAGAAACAATCTAATTCTGTCTTGTCTTTATAGCTATAAGTATGCTCTCTGTACCTTATTTTCCTAATTCCTAATCCTCCTCAAAAACAGACCCCAGTCAATGTTGAACATATCCAAATGGTATTTGAAAAAGAGAAGGGCTTGGGATATAGCTCAGAGGTCCAGGGTCTGCCTAGAGATGTGTGAGTCCCTGGGTTCACTGGTTTCAATCCCTAGTACCACAAACAAAAGAAAAGAAAAGAAAAGGCAGATGGGCAATGGGGGGAGGGGGACAAGAAGAGAGGCATTAAGTATGTGAAACAAAAGAAAAATGATGAATTTCTTGGAGAGGAAAAAGCAGATTTAAGGGAATCATCAGAATGATTTCTGGGACCTAGATAAGCTAACACTGGAATTACTATGAGCTTATAATTAACTGTATTATTTCATTTTTTTATCAGATTCTCCCTTTCCCACAGAAATAAAAGAATAATTGCTTTCTAAGAATGCAGTATGTTATTTCATGATCTTTTCTTCAGAGATAGTATCATCTCACAAACTATCATCTTTAAAAACATTTCTCTTGAAGCTGTGTTCCCTTTCAGTAACATTTGCTTCCTATTTCCTTTGTTTTTACCCTAATTTTCCCAAATCTCTTTTCCACACAGTAGCAAAGGTGATCTTTTCAAAATTAAAATCAAATAACATCATTGACCAGCTTAAAAGTTTTCCAAAATCTTTCAGTCTTGTTTGAATTTATATAAAGATAAAAACATGAGAAGAAAGGAGAAATATAAGATTTATATAAGAGGATAAAATGATCAAAGCATATAAAATGGGTTTTTTTGCAGTGCAGAATTTTTCTCTGGCCTTTTCCCATTCCTTTCTCTTCCTCTACACGTATCCTAAAACTCCACCTCCAAATAACCCATATTAACAATATAATGTATATCTTCCTATATTTTCATCTTTGGTTATATTAGCTTATGTAGAAAAACAAAAGATAAGGATGGATGTTTGTCAGTATTTTACCATAATGGGTTAATTATACAAAGTCTTATAAAAAATTTACTTTTCTCAGTAAAACCTCATAGAAATTCCTCCAACTCAATGTAAAGGTCTAATGTATTCTTTAAAAAAAAATTTTTTTTGTTCTTCTTAAGATATACATGACGGTAGATAGGGTGTGTTTTGACATATCATACATACATGGAACATAACTTATTCTAACTAGGATCCCATTCTTCTGGTTGTACATGATGTGGAGTTACACTGGCTGTGTATTCATATATGAACACAGGAAAGTTATGTCTGATTCATTCTACTATTTTTTCCTATTCCCATCCCCAACCCCCTTTATTCCCCTTTGTCAAATCCTCTGAACTTCTATTCTTCCCTTCCCCCCACCCTTGTTGTGTATTAGCATCTGCATATCAGAGAAAACATTTGACCTTTTTTTTCTTTTGGTGGGGGGAATTGACTTATTTCACAGCCTATATTCTCCAGATCCATCCATTTACTGTCAAAAGTCATAAAGTCATTTCTTACAGCTGAGTAATATTTCATTGTGTATATATACATACTACATTTTTTTTTTATCCATTAATCTGTTGAAGGGACACCTAGGTTGGTTCCATAGCTTAGCTAATGTGAATTGAGCTTCTATAAACATTGATGTGGCTGCATCGCTGTAGTATGCTGACTTTAACTCCTTGGATATATACTGAAGAGTGGGACAGCTGGGTCAAATGGTGGTTCCATTCCAAGCTTTCTGAGGAATCTCCATACTGCTTTCCAGAGTGATTGCACCAATTTGCAGTCCCACCAGCACTGTATGAATGTGTCTTTTTCCCCACATCCTCATCAGCATTTATTGTTACTTTATTCTTGACAATTGCCATTCTGAATGAAGTGAAATACTCAGTGTATTTTTAATTTGCATTTCTTTAATTGCTAGAGATGTTGAACATTTCAACTGCTCGGCCCTGAAGATATGCTGATTTAATGTATTCTTTTCAATGATCCCAAAATATTCGCTAAAATGAATATAGAATAGTGTTTTTATATGTTCTCACTTTTGTTTCAAGGTTTTGACTAATACAATCAGCATTGAAAAAAAATCTATTTACATTCTCATTTTTTTTTTTACATTTGACAATTTTCTACTAAGATTTCTAAATCAAATGAAGATTTTAATTTTATGAAATGCTTCCAGGTTATTTTCCAAATATTTTCCAAGGATGAAATAACTCACATTTTTAACATTAGTAAATTTGAGTATTCTTCCTCCATCTTCACCCACAACAGTTTGTATTATACTTTTTGATAAATGTGTAATATTAGTTATGAATATCATTTATTATTATTTGAGATATTTTTAGATACTTATTCCATTTAATCTTCCAAACCACAAATTCAAATCTCAGGAAAAATAGTCATTATTTTAAATAGACTGACTGAATTTTTAATCTTGAAAATTTGGGGTTTTTGTATCATATAGTTTTTTGGTTTTTTGCTTTTTTCTTTTCATTCTGTACCTGAGTATTCTTATGTGGGCTTTTTGCCATTATTGTTCAGGTTGCTACCTGTTTCCTGAAGCAGTTGTGATTTGATTAGCACCTAATCCATTTTATGTCCTCTCTATCTGCTGGGCTCCTTTATTTGCATTATCATATTTCCTTGCTGGCTTATTGGGGCCAGATTCTTGTTATTGAGGTAGCCCCATAAGATGGAAAGTGAGAAGTGTTTAAATCCTAACTGGCTGAGGTTTGCACAACATGCACTCTATCTGTCCATACCAAAGGAAGTTTCCTGGATCCTCATTTTCTGCCTACTATATAAAACTCACCTCAAGTGCAAGGAAGGTTTACCCTCCCCTTTCAATCACATATTGACTACTATGGGCCTTTCCATAGCCTCAAAGAAGCCCAGTGTCAGCTTTATTCCTAGGTGTTCACAAACATCCCCTAGCCTGGTTACTCCAAGAGACTGTGGTGGTTTGTTCTTTACATAAGGCTCTCAGACTGTTCTCTGGATTCTTACCTGGCATATGGGAGAAAAAATTCTTTACCAACTCCCTACTTCCTTGACTCACATAAATCTAAATTCTACTTGGCCCCAGGAAAAATATATATCATAATTGGGAATGGAAAAAATATAATTTAATTTACTTGCTCACTTTCCAGGATTCCTGCATTCAGTGTATTTTGAAATAACATCCAAACTCTTAAAACACTTTATCGCTTACTCACTTGACTTGAGTCACAACAACTTTCTTTCTATCCCTCAAATACACCAATATCATTGTTACCTAGGATCTTCACACTGCTGTTCACTCCATCTGGAAAACTAAACTCTTTTCCCCTTGATTATCAGCTTTCCATCTTTCAGTTTTCACTGAGATGTCACTTCTTCCAAAAGGCCTTATTTGATCATTCAAATACTGTTCCTGAGTCACTTCATCTCATTATTTTACATTATTCATACCACTTAATACCATCTCAAACTGCCATAATCATAAATTTATTTATTGGCATGCTTACTATCTTTCTTCCACTGAGTCACCAAGAAAACATGACTCTATCTACCCCATTCATAGATTTACCTTCACGAGTTTTTTTTTTCTTTTAATAAACGAACACATTTTAATTGCTTTGGAGAAGGAAAAATATACATTAAATCTTTTGTGAAATCCAACAAGTTGCTTTGTATGAGGCACGTATTTGCCAAAGTATGAGTGAAATTGTATGGTGATGTGTGAAGTTCCTACTATAGGAAGTCATTCATGAGGTTGGAGAGAGGGGAGGAGAAAAGTTAAGAAAATGATTCTTATTTTATAAATCTTCTCTAAGAGATTTCTACTACATCACATTTTTTAAACCTGTCAGTATAATGCAATTGAAAAAGAAGGAAAAATATATTGCAGTCCAGGTATGATAGGGCTCTTCCCTTGCAGAAACAAAAAATTAGAAATATGCCCCCTGGGAATATTTCTACTAAGTCTCATTGCATTAATATTAAATCAAAGTCTGCATGTAAAAAGCAAACAATGTCAATTGGGTCCTTTAAATTTACCTCTTCAAAATGAATATTCTGTCCTATCATGCCCGATAATCTGGGAAAATTTGGACATTGAATAGGTGATAATACTAAGAAATTTTTAATTCCTGTGAGGTATTGAGAAGTAAAATGAAACAGATTTGGCCATAAGTTAATAAATGGTCAAGCTGAATTATGGATACATATTTTATTACACTATTCTGTTTGCTTTTGTTATAGTTGAAGTTTACTAAAATGATAACTTAAAAAGAAAACATAATAATCATCCATTTTACTTTTTAACAGATAAATGAAACATTTAATGAATCCAAACTGAGAAGACAGTACATCAAGTCTCACGTTGTCCAAGTAAGGTATGTTCAATAGCCTGAGAGGCATAGACTTTTGTCCATCTCATACACAACAGAATGCTTTTGTTTGATGCATAGTTAAAAGATCAAAATAAATTTGATTTGGTGTATTAAAACCACCAGCACTTCAAATGCAAAAAAAAATAAAAAGGATTTAAGATCTGCTAGATTTATTAAACCACAAGCAAAAATCCCATCTGATTATGACATTAAATGAAGGTTAAATAGTTTGGCTCATTTATTTGAGGGGACAGAGTCCAATATCAAATCTAAAATTGGGATTTTGTTTAAAAATAAAAATTAAAAAGAATAGGCAAGATAAACCAGCCATGTATAGATTATCTGTCCTGTATTAGCAAACTAGTAACCAGTAGGCCAAATTTAGCTTACAGTTATAATTTTGGTTTGCACATAGATTCCTAAAATTAACTAAATGTTAAAGTTAGAAAATTTTACCTAAAAACAAATTTCAAATTATGTGAAAAAAAAATCACAATCTGGGAAAACACTGAACCCCCATTCCCACGTGGTAATAATAGATAGACACTAAGGTTCTGAAGTTTGCAACATTCCTTAACACACACAAAATATACATGTATATTTCACATGTATATGCATGTGAAAAAAAATTTTCACTCAACCATTCTCACTTCTTTTCTTCACTATCCTGGAACGTATAGAAATCAAATTTCATAGCTTAAGAACAGAAAATTGAAATAGAAAGTTCAAATGGTCAGGAGTCTACATCCAAAAAAGTTCGATATTTGAATGGGAAAAAAAGTCATACCTCTAGGAATTTACCCTCTGTGAGAAAGAGGTTCCTGGAAAAAAAGGAAAGCAAAGAGGGAGGTATCCCTTATCTTTTATCACCAATAAACACACCAAACCCCAGTTAGCACTAAATTTTCTGTAATTATTTGCCACCTGTTATGTGTCCCAATTTAGCTATGTCATGAAAACCCAACAGGAAATAATACCCAGAATATTGCCTTAATAATCTTATAGTAAAGCTAATGGAATTCAATTTTTAAAAAAATATATTAATCACTCATGCAATAAACTGTCCTGTGCTTTCTTGGGCTTTACAGATTCAATATGAATAAAATACTATTTCTAGTCTCATGAATAATTGAGAAACCAACTAGATAATTAAATTGGCACTAGTGCCTATTGCTAATATACCCTGGAATAAAAGGAAATAAGCTAGGTACTGGAAACTTACCTCAACCTCATAAAGTTTATATACAACAAACCCAAAGTCAACATCATACTCGATGGGAAAAAAAATGAGAGCAGTTTCTCTAAAATCAGGAACAAGACAATGATGTCCACTCTCACCACTCCCATCAATATAGTACTTGAAATTTTATCCTAAGCAGTTATGCAAGAGAAGGAAATAAAAGGGATAAAAAGGAAGAGGTCAAATTATTACTGTTTGCAGGTGATATGATCCTCTACTTAGAGGATCCATAAAATTCCATGAGAAGACTTATAGAGCTAATAAGTAAACTAAGCAAAGTAGCAGGATACAAAATCAGCATATAAAATCAAAGCTTTTCTTTATACTAATGAAAAATATACTGAAAAAGGAAATCAGAAAAAATAAATTCATCCACAATAGCTTCAAAAAAGTAGAATACCTAGTAATATTCTAACCAAGGAGGTGAAACACCTCTGCAATGAAAATAATAAAACACTGTATTTATAGTACTATGGTGAGAACCACTCTTGTATGCTTATTGGAGTAACAACACATTAAAAAGATTGTACATCATGATCAAATAGTTTTTTCCCAGAAGTTCAAGGATGCTTCAACATATACAACATATCTAAATCAAATCAGTAAGTATAATTCACCACATAAATGTAATTATGGTCAAAAATCATAATAATCTCACAGAAAGCCTTTGGAAAAATGCAGCCTATATGCATTTCAACTATATAGGATTTGTTGCAATCCTATATGGTTGGTATATTTTAGTCTACCATTCTTATTAAAAATATAAAGAAAGTAGGGATAGAAGGAAAAAAGAAACTGAAGCCACTAGAAGTTGGAAAGACCTCCCATGTTCATGAATAGACAAAATTAATATTGTTAAAGTGGCCATATTACAAAAAACAATCTACAGAGTCAATACAATCCCTATCAAAATACCAATTATACCACAGAAAAAAATCCTAAGAAAAAATAATCCTTAGAAAAAACAATCCTAAGATTAATATGGAAGAATAAAAGACCCAAAACATCAAAAAATTCTAAGCCAAAAAAAAAACAATTCTAGAGGCATTATAATACCTGATCATAAATTGTACTATAGTGATATAGTAACAAAAATTGCATGGTACTGGCATAAAAACAGACAAGCAGACTAATAGAATAGAATACAAGACACAGAGACAAACCCACACAGGTACAGTAATCAAATGCTTGACTAAGGTACCAAAATCGTACGTTGGAGAAAAGACAACCTGTTTAACAAAAGGTGCTGGGACAATTGGATATTCATATATAGAAAAATGAGACTAAATTCCTTCCTCTCACCTTGCAGAAAGTCAACTCAAAATGTATCAAAGTACAGGGAATTAGACAAGAAATTTCAACTGCTACAAGAAAAAAAGGGTCAACACTCCAACATAAAGTAACAGGCAATGATTTCCCCTAATAGGATTCCTAAAGCTTAGAAAAGAATATTAAGAATTAATAAATGGGATTGCATCAAATTAAAAAGTTTTTGCACAGCACAGAAAATAAGAGCATGAAGACTGAGCTATAGAATGGGAAAAAAATCTTTGCCAGCTACTCTCTGACAGAGGATTAATATTCAGAATATATATAGAACTCTAAAATCTTAACAACAATAAAAGAAATAACTCAATTAAAAACATTAAAATGAACTAAACAGACTGTTCTCAAAATAATAAATAGGCCAACGAATATATTTTTATTGCTCAACATCTTTAGCAAGTAGAGAAATGCAAATCAAAACTACTCTAAGATTTTCTCATTTCAGTTACAATGGTAATCATCAAAAATATTACTAAAAATTATGCTGGAAAGGATATGGGGGAAATGAACACAATTACCATGAAAATCAGTATATAGGTTCCTCAAAAGATGGTTCCTCATATGACTTAGCTATACCACTCTTGAGTATTTATGTAAAATAACTGAAATTAGCATACTATTTAGCAAGACATGAATACCCATGTTTATAGAATTATTCTAATAAAAATAAGAGCAACTCAGAGTTTCAAAGGTTGTATGTTTCTCTCATATGTGGACACTAGAGAGAAAAATAGTGAAAAAAGGGAGTTCATAAAAAGAGAAGGGGGACCAGTGGCATAGAGGAAGTGAGAGGGAGGAGGGGAGGGAAAGATAAGGTACTAGTGAATGAAATTGCCCCCAAAATGTTACATGTATATATGACTAAGTCACAATAGATTCCATTATTATGGATAATTATTATGCACCAATAAAATTTTAAAAGATAAACAGAAGCATAAAGCTAAATATCATATTTCAAATTATTCTTTAGTGTTATTAATTCTAATGCTGTCTCCCTTAAGGGGGTATAGGAGGGAACATTTCTCTGAAAAGAAGAGAAAATATTCACTATAAATTAGTAAACCATGCAACAGGAGAAGTTACTCTTGAAATGCAATAATTTCATATCCCTGCATGAAAATTTACATGAAATGCTAGCAAAATTTCTCTGAATCTGCATGTTTCACAACATTAACAACTACCAAAAACATAATCTATATACTTTAGTATATGGGACATTAAATCAATGATTATAACCTTATAATTGCCCCTCTTACTATGTATACTTTTAAAACATAATTAGAAAATATGCCTAGATAGTTTTAAGATTAAGATTTAATATTTAGATTAAAATAAATCAAATCCATAACAAATTAAGATAAATTATTCAGAATTGTAATAAAAACTTTAGTGGCTGCAGTAAATGTGTTATATAATTGCTTTCAGTGCCTATCTAAAAAAAAAGTTAATCTGGAGTAACACTATTTATAGAATGAAAATGAGATATAATTCAGAACTGTCTTCTGTATTCAGGAGGAAAAGAATAACTATAAATAGAATAAAAAAGTTAATACACTTTGAAATCTACCTCATCATAAAACTAGAACTCATGATATTCTGTTTCTTAGTTTTTTTTTTAAGTTATCCATGCTTTTAATCTGTACCCTCAGAGAATTCATTTAACCTGGTTTCATGTATAGTTGGTATATTTTAGTTTCCATTTTACAGATGAGGCAACTAAAGCAAAGATAGGTTAAGCCAAAGTGACATAACCATTATTCCTACAAACTCCTTTCGTGGTAACATTTCAAAGATATGGCTTTCCAGCCCTTGAGAAAGGAAATAATTATTATTATAAAAATTATTATTACAAAAATTATTTACTATAATAAATAAATAATAATGCTATAATTTGAACCCAGGCAATCTTATCTAGATTATTGCACCAGTTTATCTAATCTCTAGCTTTTGCTCCTGCTCTATTCACAATTCATTTACCACATAGCAAGCAAAATGAATCAGAAAAACA
Source organism: Callospermophilus lateralis (assembly GCF_048772815.1). Classification (NCBI taxonomy): domain Eukaryota; kingdom Metazoa; phylum Chordata; class Mammalia; order Rodentia; family Sciuridae; genus Callospermophilus; species Callospermophilus lateralis. The sequence continues at coordinate 51,187,309 of NC_135312.1, read as the reverse complement.
TTATTCCCCTGTTAATGCCTTCTGACAATTTCCCACAAATTCCAAATTAATTTGTACAATTCACAGGACTTTATGTAAATCCCTGCCCTTTTCTCTGATGTCAACTCACCCTCACCCTCACTCACAACTTTATATATACTCTGACTTACTACTGTCTGTCCTGTAAGCATACTAGAGTGGTTCTTTCCACAGTACTATCAAAGCAAAAAAAACTACACTTAGCAAAATGAAACAAACAATGAACACTTCATTGAAGGTTACTACAATAGTAGAAAGATAGAACTAAGTCTTCACTCTGCTGAGACAAAAACTGGTAGAGTTTTTCAAAGGTAGAGGTCAGGACAGCTTAGGTATCTGTGCATACCAAAAGGAAAAGTAAACTTGTACTTTTACACCTTGGAGCAAGGTGTCCACTGAAGTTAGGCTCCCACTGTCTCACAGAAACTGGGAGATAGGGTTGCCATCTCCTTTGATAGTTACTTTTCAAAAAGATGGTTTCCAGGTCCTTGGGAAAGTCATTTCCTGGGTTGTAAAATTGGCAAGAGGTTTTGAAAGATTAACTAACACACGCTTCAAAGGAACAGAGAGAGAATTTATAATTACAAGTTTTGAAAGGAAATGCTCTAAGTGAAGAAATATTAGGGTCTGTAATTAGGTAAAAGCCTCTGTCTAATAAAGTTAAAGGAACTATTAAGTCTATCTTGGCCAGAGCCTTTGCCCTTGTCTCCTTCTTTCTGGAATGTTCCTCAACCAGCTCACAGCATGACCCACTCCTTTTTGTCATTAGGGTATCACTTCTAAAACATCCTCCTTAAAGCTCTCTCTCCTACTACAATATAAACAACCTGAGAGCAGGGACTTTGGGGTTTTATAAGCTGACATAGCTCTGACACCTAGAACTCTGTGTGGCATGTTGTTTATACTAATGTACTTTTGTTAAATAGAAGAAAAATAGAAAGTTCAGCATTGGAAAGGAAAATTGTATATGGCAAAGAAATACAAATATTTGTCATATAAAACTAAAGATAATTTTGTTAGTAAATAGAATAAAAGTAAAATATCTTTTAGTTAATGTGTCCAGTAATAAACAGGATCCTATGACCCTAATGATATCAGAATAAGAATACATGTCTATATTTAGTTTGGTTTTAGTGTTATTTGACCCAGGAGAAAAGTTCAGGGTGACATCCACAGTTTGACAAATTACTTAAAATAAACAGAGTAATATGATATGTCCTGCCTATTCCATAAAGAACAAAGGGGTTTTCCCTGCAGATCAGGCACTTGTGAGCAGAAAAAGAGATGAAAATACTTAATGAATATAATAATTGACATATAATTACTAATGGTTTAATACTATTCAAAAGAAATAAGAATAATAGATTTATATCCCCAAAAGGAAGGACATCTGATACAGATATACCTTAAAACATAAAGTAATAATGGGTGATATAGAAATTAACTTATTTTAAATTATTCTGAATAATTTAAATAATAAGTAACCAAGAAAATCCTGGACTTTGATTATTGTTTTAGTTTTGTTCCTAAATGTTATAAAGGTTTAGAAGTGGATGCTTTTAGAATCTGAAGTTACATAAAGCCCTGGGTTTTTGATTTTCAGATATACAAATGTATAAATGCAGAAAAATTTTTAGGAAGAGGTAAAGAGGCAGAGAAATAAAGAGCAGAGCAGAATAGGCACTCCATCAAGCCAATAGAAGTAACCCACTGGTAAAATATTGGGTTTATACATTTCCATCTTCAAAACAGAAAGACAAATAAAATAAGTTCAGTTAAATAACTTCATTCTCAGCGTTGATTTCCAATAAGTATAAGATAAATGGTTCACTATAACAAAGTATGCCTCAATTTAAAAAAACCAAAGTAATAAATTGTTTTCTCATTTAATCCATTTCTTTTGTTTTATTATTTTCTACTAGCCTTTCCTATAGAGTCCATAATGGATTCATAACACAAAGTTACATGTACATTAATAAATAATTTTTGTTCATTATTCTGAGATTTTTTAAATATCTCTATATCCATTATAAAATGTATAAAATCTGTAATGATGCTTATAATAACCCAGTAAATAGAATTATCATCTACATTTTAGAGATGAGAAATTTAAGTACAAAAAAATGTAAACAGGTTACTGTAGTGTAGGAGTTGGCAAATAGTGGTTCTAAAAGACAAATTCAGTTCCCATGAATCTCAATCATACTCTTTACACTATTCCATGAGGTCCACAGTGCCACTTCCACTCCCTTATGGAAGAGTGGGATAGTTAGTACAGGATAGAATGATTCCACTTTGGCACTGTCCTAATCTCTACTTGTTATTTACAAACTCCCTATGTCTTCCCTGAAGAATTATAGAGGCTCACTAATGAAAATATAATTTGTCTGTTTATGTTTTGCAGCAAAGCCAAAGGGAAAGTGGTAATACATGCTATACTGAAGTTTAAATCTTGTTACAAAAATAATGCAGCAAAATTTTGGGACAGAACTGAAACAATTTTACGTGAAAAACTAAAGGGCCAAACTAGGTCATTATTTATAGATTCTTCCTCATTTAAGTTTTCAGGTAAGAATATGTATGGCATAGAATTTTTTTATCTTTTAATTTGAACATAGTGTTTCATTATGCAAATGAAAATAGTATTCCTTTCTTTAAATATTATTTCATAGAAAATGATGACTATATTTATCCTTTTCTAAAGTAATCAGGATCCTAAATAACATTTCTCTGCAAAGCAAGACAGCTTTAAACTCATGATTTATTCTGTGAGGAAAGATGTCACCTGATGTCTCAAGAATCTAGATTCCTAAATTCCAGAACTGTTGAATCCCCTTTAAAATCAAACTTACTTCTCAATATACCTTTAATAGAATTTGTCTCTCTCACTGTCACATAAAATCTAATTCTTATTCTTGGGCACATAATAACATGTGAAAGACAACCTCTGAAAGGTGGGGACAACAATTCTTCTGTTCTCAGAATAATTAGTGTCTCTCAAAATCTTGATAGAAGTAGAGCCAACAATGTGCTGGGCTATTGGTTCTCTGCTAAAGAGGGCTAAACTAGAGGGCTAAACTAAGATGGGCTATCAATTTTTTTTTATTGGTTGTTCAAAACGTTACAAAGCTCTTCACATATCATATTTCATACATTAGATTCAAGTGGGTTATGAACTCCCATTTTTACCCCAAATACACATTGCAGAATCACATCGGTTACACATCCACATTTTTACATGATGCCATATTAGTGACTGATGTATTCTGCTACCTTTCCTATCCTCTACTATACCTCCTCCCCTCCCCTCCCATCTTCTCTCTCTACCCCATCTACTGTAATTCATTTCTCTCCTTGTTTTTTTCCCATTCCCCTCACAACCTCTTATATGTAATTTTGTATAACAATGAGGGTCTACTTCCATTCCCATGCAATTTCCCTTTTTTCTCCCTTTCCCTCCCACATCATGTCTCTGTTTAATGTTAATCTTTTCCTCCTGCTCTTCCTCCCTGCTCTGTTCTTAGTTGCTCTCATTATATCAAAGAAGCCATTTGGCATTTGTTTTTTAGGGATTGACTAGCTTCACTTAGCATAATCTGCTCTAATGCCATCCATTTCCCTGCAAATTCCATAATTTTGTCATTTTTTAGTGCTGCGTAATACTCCATTGTGTATAAATGCCACATTTTTTTTATCCATTCATCTATTGAAGGGCATCTGGGTTGGTTCCACAGTCTAGCTATTGTGAATTGTGCTGCTATGAACATCGATGTGGCAGTATCCCTATAGTACGCTCTTTTAAGGTCTTCAGGGAATAGTCCGAGAAGGGCAATAGCTGGGTCAAATGGTGGTTCCATTCCCAGCTTTCCCAGGAATCTCCATACTGCTTTCCAAATTGGCCATATCAATTTGCAGTCCCACCAGCAATGTACAAGAGTACCCTTTTCCCCACATCCTCACCAGCACTTGTTGTTGTTTGACTTCATAATGGCTACCAATCTTACTGGAGTGAGATGGTATCTTAGGGTGGTTTTGATTTTCATTTCTCTGACTGCTAGAGATGGTGAGCATTTTTTCATGTACTTATTGATTGATTGATTGTCCTCCTCTGAGAAGTGTCTGTTCAGGTCCTTGGCCCATTTGTTGATTGGGTTATTTGTTATCTTATTGTTTAATTTTTTGAGTTCTTTGTATACTCTGGATATTAAGGCTCTATCTGAAGTGTGAGGAGTAAAAATTTGTTCCCATGATGTAGGCTCCCTATTTACCTCTCTTATTGTTTCTCTTGCTGAGAAAAAACTTTTTAGTTTGAGTAAATCCCATTTGTTGATTCTTGTTATTAACTCTTGTGCTATGGGTGTCCTATTGAGGAATTTGGAGCCCGACCCCACAATATGTAGATCGGAACCAACTTTTTCTTCTATCAGACACAGAGTCTCTGATTTGATATCAAGCTCCTTGATCCATTTTGAGTTAACTTTTGTGCATGGCGAGAGAAGGGGATTCAGTTTCATTTTGTTGCATATGGATTTCCAGTTTCCCCAGCACCATTTGTTGAAGATGCTATCCTTCCTCCATTGCATGCTTTTAGCCCCTTTATTAAATATAAGATAGTTGTAACTTTGTGGATTAGTCTCTGTGTCCTCTATTCTGTACCATTGGTCTTTGTATACTCTGGATACAAACCCTCCTGTTTTGGTATCAGTACCATGCTGTTTTTGTTACTATTGCTCTGTAGTATAGTTTGAAGTCTGGTATCGCTATGCCGCCTGATTCACACTTCCTGCTTAGAATTGCTTTTGCTATTCTGGGTCTTTTATTTTTCCATATGAATTTCATGATTGCTTTATCTATTTCTACAAGAAATGCCATTGGGATTTTGTTTTTTTTTTTTTTTTTTAATTAATTAATTTTTATTGTAGGTTGTTCAAAACATTACATAGTTCTTGATATATCATATTTCACACTTTGATTCAAGTGGGATATGAGCTCCCATTTTTACCCCATATACAGATTGCAGAATCACTTCAGTTGCACAACCATTGATTTACATCTTGCCTTTCTGGAGTCTGTTGTATTCTGCTGCCTTTCCTATCCTCTACTATCCCCCCTCCCCCCTCCCCTCCCCTCTTCTCTCTCTACCCCCTCTACTGTAATTCATTTCTCCCCCTTATATTTTCCCTCCTTTCCCCTCACTTCCTCTTGTATGTAATTTTGTATACCCCTGAGGGTCTCCTTCCATTTACATGCAATTTCCCTTCTCTCTCCCTTTCCCTCCCACCTCTCATCCCTGTTTAATGTTAATCTTCTTCTCATGCTCTTCTTCCCTACTCTGTTCTTAGTTACTCTCCTTATATCAAAGAAGACATTTGGCATTTGTTTTTAAGGGATTGGCTAGCTTCACTTAGCATAATCTGCTCTAATGCCATCCATTTCCCTCCAAATTCTATGATTTTGTCATTTCTTAATGCAGAGTAATACTCCATTGTGTATAAATGCCACATTTTTTTTATCCATTCGTCTATTGAAGGGCATCTAGGTTGGTTCCACAGTCTTGCTATTGTGAATTGTGCTGCTATGAACATGGATGTAGCAGTGTCCCTATAGTGTGCTCTTTTTAGGTCTTTAGGGAATAGACCGAGTAGGGGAATAGCTGGATCAAATGGTGGTTCCATTCCGAGCTTTCCAAGAAATCTCCATACTGCTTTCCAAATTGGCCGCACCAATTTGCAGTCCCACCAGCAATGTACAAGAGTACCCTTTTCCCCACATCCTCGCCAGCACTTGTTGCTGTTTGACTTCCTAATGGCTGCCAATCTTACTGGAGTGAGATGGTATCTTAGGGTGGTTTTGATTTGCATTTCTCTGACTGCTAGAGATGGTGAGCATTTTTTCATATACTTGTTGATTGATTGTATGTCCTCCTCTGAGAAATTTCTGTTCAGGTCCTTGGCCCATTTGTTGATTGGGTTATTCGTTATCTCATTGTCTAATTTTTTTAGTTCTTTGTATATTCTGGATATTAGGGCTCTGTCTGAAGTGTGAGGAGTAAAGATTTGTTCCCAGGACGTAGGCTCCCTATTTACCTCTCTTATTGTTTCTTTTGCTGAGAAAAAACTTTTTAGTTTGAGTAAGTCCCATTTGTTGATTCTAGTTATTAACTGTTGTGCTATGGGTGTCCTATTGAGGAATTTGGAGCCCGACCCCACAGTATGTAGATCATAGCCAACTTTTTCTTCTATCAGACGCCATGTCTCTGATTTGATATCAAGTTCCTTGATCCACTTTGAGTTAACTTTTGTGCATGGCGAGAGAAAGGGATTCAGTTTCATTTTGTTGCATATGGATTTCCAGTTTTCCCAACACCATTTGTTGAAGATGCTATCCTTCTTCCATTTCATGCTTTTAGCCCCTTTATCAAATATAAGATAGTTGTAGTTTTGTGGATTGGTTTCTGTGTCCTCTATTCTGTACCATTGGTCCACCTGCCTGTTTTGGTACCAGTACCATGCTGTTTTTGTTACTATTGCTCTGTAGTATAGTTTGAAGTCTGGTATAGCTATACCGCCTGATTCACATTTCTTGCTTAGAATTGTTTTTGCTATTCTGGGTCTTTTATTTTTCCATATGAATTTCATGATTGCTTTCTCTATTTCTACAAGAAATGCCGTTGGGATTTTGATTGGCATTGCATTAAACCTATAGAGAACTTTTGGTAATATCACCATTTTGATGATGTTACTTCTACCTATCCATGAACAGGGTATATTTTTCCATCTTCTAAGATCTTCTTCTATTTCTCTCTTTAGGGTTCTGTAGTTTTCATTGTATAAGTCTTTCACCTATTTTGTTAGGTTGATTCCCAAGTATTTTATTTTCTTTGAGGATATTGTGAATGGGGTGGTTGTCCTCATTTCCATTTCAGAGGATTTGTCGCTGATATACAGGAATGCCTTTGATTTATGCGTGTTGATTTTATAGCCTGCCACTTTGCTGAATTCATTTATTAGCTCTAATAGTTTCTTTGTAGACCCTTTTGGGTCTGCTAGGTATAGAATCATGTCATCTGCAAATAGTGATAATTTGAGTTCTTCTTTTCCTATTTTTATGCCTTGAATTTCTTTCGTCTGTCTAATTGCTCTGGCCAGTGATTCGAGAACTATGTTGAACAGAAGTGGTGAGAGAGGGCATCCCTGTCTTGTTCCAGATTTTAGAGGGAATTCCTTCAGTTTTTCTCCATTCAGAATGATTAGCCTGAGGCTTAGCATAGATTGCTTTTACAATGTTGAGGTATGTTCCTGTTATCCCTAGTTTTTCTAGAGTTTTGAACATAAAGGGATGCTGTACTTTGTCGAATGCTTTTTCCGCATCTATCGAGATGACCATATGGTTCTTATTTTTAAGCCTGTTGATGTGGTGAATAACATTTATTGATTTCCGTATATTGAACCAACCTTGCATCCCAGGGATAAATCCTACCTGATCATGGTGCACAATTTTTTTGATATGTTTTTGTATCCGGTTCGCCAGAAGTTTATTGAGGATTTTTGCATCTAGGTTCATTAGAGATATTGGTCTGTAGTTTTCTTTCTTTGAAGTGTCTTTGTCTGGTTTAGGAATCAGGGTGATGTTGGCCTCATAGAATGAATTTGGAAGTTCTCCCTCTTTTTCTATTTCCTGAAATAGCTTGAAAAGTATTGGTGTTAATTCCTCTTTAAAGGTTTTGAAAAACTCTGCTGTATACCCATCCGGTCCTGGGCTTTTCTTAGTTGGTAGTCTTTTGATGGTATCTTCTATTTCCTCAATTGATATTGGTCTGTTTAGGTTGTCAATATCCTCCTGACTCAATCTGGGCCAATCATATGACTTAAGAAATTTATCGATGCCTTCACTATCTTCTATTTTATTGGAGTATAAGGATTCAAAATAATTTCTGATAATCTTCTGTATTTCTGAAGTGTCTGTTGTGATATTGCCTTTTTCATCCCGTATGCTGGTAATTTGAGTTCTCTCTCTTCTTCTCTTTGTTAGCGTGGCTAAGGGTCTGTCGATTTTATTTATTTTTTCAAAGAACCAACTTTTAGTTTTGTCAATTTTTTCAATTGTTTCTTTCGTTTCGATTTCATTAATTTCAGCTCTGATTTTAATTATTTCTTGTCTTCTACTTCTTTTGCTGTTGTTTTGCTCTTCTTTTTCTAGGATTTTGAGTTGAAGTATTAGATCATTTATTTGTTGGTTTTTTCTTTTTTTAAGGAATGAACTCCAAGCAATAAATTTTCCTCTTAGAACTGCTTTCAATGTGTCCCATAAATTCCGATATGTTGTGTCTGTGTTTTCATTTATCTCTAAGAATTTTTTAATTTCCTCCTTGATGTCTTCTATAACCCATTGATCATTCAGGAACCTATTGTTCATTCTCCAAGTGATGCATGATTTTTCCTTACTTCTTTTATCGTTAATTTTCAATTTCATTCCATTATGATCAGGTAAGATGCATGGTATTATCTCTACTCCTTTATATTGTCTAAGAGTTGCCCTGTGACATAATATATGATCTATTTTTGAGAAGGAACCATGTGCTGCTGAGAAAAAAGTGTAACTGCTTGATGTTGGGTGGTATATTCTATATATGTCAATTAAGTCTAGGTTATTAATTGTGTTATTGAGCTCTATAGTTTCCTTATTCAACTTTTGTTTGGAAGATCTGTCCAGTGGTGAGAGAGGTGTGTTGAAGTCTCCCATGATTATTGTATGGTGGTCTATTAGACTCTTGAACTTGAGAAGAGTTTGTTTGATGAACATGGCTGCACCATTGTTTGGGGCATATATATTTATGATTGTTATGTCTTGTTGGTGTATGGTTCCCTTGAGAAGTATGTAGTGTCCCTCTTCATCCCTTTTGATTAACTTTGGCTTGAAATCTATTTTATTTGAAATGAGTATGGACACTCCTGCTTGTTTCCGAAGTCCATATGAGTGATATGATTTTTCCCAACCTTTCACCTTCAGTCTATGTATGTCTTTTCCTATCAAATACGTCTCCTGAAGGCAGCATATTGTTGGGTCTTGTTTAGTGATCCATTCTGCTAGCCTGTGTCTCTTAATTGGTGAGTTTAAGCCATTAACATTTAGCGTTATTATTGAGATATGGGTTGTTCTTCCAGCCATATTTGTTTATTTATGTTACTAAACATGGTTTGTTTTCTTCTTTGATTATTCCCCCCCACCTTTACTGTACTACCTCCCGCTGTTGGTTTTCATTGATATTTTCCATTTCCTCTTCCTGTAATATTTTGCCGAGGATGTTTTGAAGAAATGGTTTTCTAGCTGCAAATTCTTTTAACTTTTGTTTATCATGGAAGGTTTTAATTTCATCTTCCATCCTGAAGCTTAATTTCGCGGGATACACAATTCTTGGTTGGAACCCCTTTTCTTTCAGTGTTTGAAATATGTTATTCCAGGATCTTCTAGCTTTCAGAGTCTGTGTTGAAAGATCAGCTGTTATCCTGATTGGTTTACCCCTAAATGTAATCTGCTTCCTTTCTCTTGTAGCTTTTAAAATTCTCTCCTTATTCTGTATGTTGGGCATCTTCATTATAATGTGTCTAGGTGTGGATCTCTTATGATTTTGCACATTCGGCGTCCTGTAGGCTTCTAGGATTTGGGATTCTGTCTCATTCTTCAAGTCTGGGAAGTTTTCTCGTATTATTTCGTTGAATAGATTGCTCATTCCTTTGGTTTGGACCTCAATACCTTCCTGTATCCCCATGACCCTTAAGTTGGGTCTCTTTATGTTATCCCATATTTCTTGAATGTTCTGCTCATGGTTTCTTAACAGCTTTGGTGAGCTGTCTATGTTCTTCTCCAGTTGAAATACTTTGTCTTCATTGTCTGATGTTCTATCTTCTAAGTGTTCTACTCTGCTGGTAGTATTCTCAATTGAGTTTTTAAGTTGGTTTATTGTTTCCTGCATTTCCAGGATTTCTGTTTGTTTGTTTTTTATAACCTCTATCTCCCTGTATAATTGATCTTTTGCTTCTTGGATTTGTTTATGTAATTTATTGTCGAAGTGGTCGAAGTGGTCTTTCATTGTCTGATTTTGCTGTCTAATGTCTTCCTTGAGACTCCAGATCATCTGAAGCATGTATATCCTGAATTCTTTATCTGACATTCCATCTGCTGCAGATATTACCTCTTCTAAAGTTGAGTTGACCTGCATTGCTTGTGGTCCTTTCTTTCCTTGTCTTTTCATACTGATCGCGTTTCTTTCTGCTTGGTGAAACTGTTGTGTTATTGATTTTTCCCCCTATATATTTATATTGCTCTTGTATAGCTGCAAAGTCTCCCTCGCAGGCTTTGGCGGTGGCTCTGCCCCTCCTCCAATTGAGGCAATGTGCCTTCCACGCCAGGAGGCCGCTGTACCTGTACTTTCGATGGGCCTGTTCTTTCGGTGGTCACAGGTCCGCCTACCTTGCAGGCGTGAGCAGCGGCTTTGCCCCTCCGCTGGCCACTAGGCCTGTTCTGTCTGTCGGTTGCAGATCTGTCTACCTAAAAGGCGCTGGTGGCGGCTCTGCCCCTCCCCCGACTGGGGCGATGTATCTGGCGGGCCACTGGGCCTGTTTTGTCGGTGGTCACGGTTCCGCCTACCTTGCACACGCGTGGAGCAGCTGTTTCATTAGTGCCTGGGCACACTCTCCTTGTTTGCCTCCCTCAGGCCCTAAGTTTGTAGAGCTTGGGGCTGAGAACCCCCAGCAAATTTGCTTACCTTCTGGTAGCCACGCCCCCGTATCTGGTGCAAGAGACCTCAGTTGTCAGCACTGGTGGGAGCTGTAGCTGGGAGACCCAGCGCCGCCTCAGCTCCCACCGGTTCCCGTGCCGCTGCCGCGGTTCCAGCCAGCTCCGGCCGGCTCCCTCGCCGCTCCTGCTAATGTAGAATCCGCTGGGAAGGAATCTCTTTGGCCGATCTTTGGTGACTTCCCCTCTCTGCTATGGCGGGCCCCTGGCTCCTTGCAGGAGTGACCGAAGGGAGAGGTGGAACTGGCTTGTCTCTGGTCTGACACAATCTCTGGTTTTAGATCCCAGTTCGCTAATTCATAGAGGCTTGGTTAGATTTCCTTCCCATCCTCTCAAGGATGGGAGCCCTTTCCCAGGTGGGCAGGGCCGTTAGCAGAGCCGGAAGGGCACGTGCCTTCTGTCGGGCCAGGCGGGGACCCTTCTGGCTGCGCTGGGCCGCCGGGGGCGCCCACAGAGCCAGGCAGATGGCGCCCGCGTGGCTAAGAGCCGGGCGGGGTGACCCTTCGCAGAGCGGGCGGGCCACCAGGAGTGCCGGGATGGTGGGAGCTGTCTGCCGGCCGGGCAGGGACCCTTCTCGACGAGCAGGGCCGCTGGGGGCGCTTGTAAAGCCGGGCGGCTGCAGCCTCGTGGCTAAGAACCAGGCGGGCGGGGTGGCTGTTTGCAGAGCAAGAGCGGAATGGCGGGAGCTGTCTGCCGGCAGGGCGGGGATCCTTCTCGCCGAGCAGGGCCGCCGGGGGCCGCTTGTAAAGCCGGGTGGCTGCAGCCGCGTGGCTAAGACCCAGGCGGACGGGGTGGCTGTTTGCAGGGCAAGAGCGGGACCGCCAGGGTAGCCGGGATGGCGGAAACTGTCTGTTGACCGGGCAGGGACCCTTCTCACTGAGCAGGGCCGCCGGGGGCGCTTGTAAAGCCGGGCGGCTGCAGCCTCGTGGCTAAGAACCAGGCAGGCGGGGTGGCTGTTTGCAGAGCAAGAGCGGAATGGCGGGAGCTGTCTGCCGGCAGGGCGGGGACCCTTCTCGCCGAGCAGGGCCGCCGGGGGCGCTTGTAAAGCCGGGTGGCTGCAGCCGCGTGGCTAAGACCCAGGCGGGCGGGGTGCCTGTTTGCAGGGCAAGAGCGGGACCGCCAGGGTAGCCGGGATGGCGGAAGCTGTCTGTCGGCCGGGCAGGGACCCTTCTCGCCGAGCAGGGTCGCCGGGGGCGCTTGTAAAGCCGGGTGGCTGCAGCCTCGTGGCTAAGAATCAGGCAGGCGGGGTGGCTGTTTGCAGAACAAGAGCGGAATGGCGGGAGCTGTCTGCCGGCAGGGCGGGGACCCTTCTCGCCGAGCAGGGCCGCCGGGGGTGCTTGTAAAGCCGGGTGGCTGCAGCCGCGTGGCTAAGAACCAGGCGGGCGGGGTGGCTGTTTGCAGAACAAGAGCGGAATGGCGGGAGCTGTCTGCCGGCAGGGCGGGGACCCTTCTCTCCGAGCAGGGCCGCCGGGGGCCGCTTGTAAAGCCGGGTGACTGCAGCCGCGTGGCTAAAAACCAGCTGGGTGGGGTGGCTGTTCGCCGAGCGAGAGCAGGGCCGCCAGGGTAGCCGGGATGGCGGGAGCTGTCTGCTGGCCGGGTGGGGACCCTTCTGCCGCGCTGCTCTGGGCCGCCTGCCGCTTGCAGAAGCGGCGGGTGGCCGCGGGATTGGACTCTGAGCCCGCGCTGCCGTTCAAGTTTCACTTGTCTGGGGCAAACTGTCACGTCTAATAAACTTACTAATTCTCGGCAGGTCTCCTTTCAACGGAATTTTGCTAGAAGATCCTCAGTAGGTAGAATGTAGCTGTTTTAATTGGTGTTTCTGATCCCGTTAATGTGGAGATATTGAAAGTGCAGCTTCCTCGCCGGCCGCCATGTTGGATTCTGGGATTTTGATTGGCATTGCATTAAACCTATAGAGAACTTTTGGTAATATCGCCATTTTGATGATGTTAGTTCTGCCTATCCATGAACAGGGTATATTTTTCCATCTTCTAAGATCTTCTTCTATTTCTCTCTTTAGGGTTCTGTAGTTTTCATTGTATAAATCTGTCACCTCTTTTGTTAGGTTGACTCCCAAGTATTTTATTTTTTTTTGAGGATATTGTGAATGGGGTGTTTTTTCTCATTTCCGTTTTAGAAGTTTTGTTGCTAATATACAGAAATGCTTTGATTTATGCATGTTGATTTTATATCCTGCCACATTGCTGTATTCATTTATTAGTTCTGGTAATTTTTTTTGTAGACCCCTTTGGGTCTTCTAGGTATAGAATCATGTTGCTCACAAATAGTGATAATTTAAGTTCTTCTTTTCCTATTTTTATGCCTTTAATTTCTTTCGTCTGTCTAATTGCTCTGGCCAGTGTTTCGAGAACTATATTGAATAGAAGTGGTGATAGAGGGCATCCCTGTCTTGTTCCAGATTTTAGAAGGAATGCCTTCAATTTTTCTCCATTCAGAATGATGCTAGCCTGAGGCTTAGCATAGATAGCTTTTACAATGTTGAGGTAAGTTCCTGTAATCCCTAGTTTTTCTAATGTTTTGAACATAAAGGGATGCTGTACTTTGTCGAATGCTCTTTCTGCATCTATCGAGATGATCATATGGTTCTTATCTTTAAGTCTATTGATGTAGTGAATAACATTTATTGATTTCCGTATATTGAACCATCCTTGCATCCCAGGGATGAATCCTACTTGATCATGGTGCACAATTTTTTTGATGTGTTTTTGTATTCGATTCGCCAGAATTTTATTGAGGATTTTTGCATCTAGGTTCATTAGAGATATTGGTCTGTAGATATTGGTCTCTTTCTTTGAGGTTTCTTTGTCTGGTTTCAGAATCAGGGTGATGTTGGCCTCATAGAATGAATTTGGAAGAGCTCCCTCTTTTTCTATTTCCTGAAATAACTTGAAAAGTATTGGTATTAATTCTTCTTTAAAGGTTTTGTAAAACTCCGCTGTATACCCATCCGGTCCTGGGCTTTTCTTGGTTGGTAGTCTTTTGATTGCTTCTTCTATTTCATCCATTGATTTTGGTCTGTTCAAATTGTGTGTATCCTCCTGACTCAGTCTGGGCAAATCATATGACTTAAGAAATTTATCGATGTCTTCACTATCTTCTATTTTATTGGAATATAGGTTTTCAAAATAATTCCTAATTATCTTCTGTATTTCTGCAGTATCTGTTGTGATGTTGCCTTTTTCATCCCATATGTTAGTAATTTGAATTCTCTCTCTTCTTCTCTTCATTAGCATGGCTAAGGGTCTGTCAATCTTATTTATTTTTTCGAAGAACCAACTTTTAGTTTTGTCAACTTTTTCAATAGTTTCTTTTGTTTCAATTTCATTAATTTCCGCTCTGATTTTAATTATTTCTCGCCTTCTGTTACATTTGCTGTTGTTTTGCTCTTCATTTTCTATGGCTTTGAGATGAAGTGTGAGCTCATTTATTTGTTGTTTTTTTCTTTTTTTGAGGAATGACCTCCAGGAGATGAATTTCCCTCTTAAAACTGCTTTCAATGTGTCCCATAGATTCCTATATGTTGTGTCTGTATTTTCATTTATCTCTAAGAATTTTTTTATTTCCTCCTTTATGTCTTCTGTAACCCATTGATCATTCAGTAACATATTGTTCATTTTCCATGTGATGTAGGATTTTTCCTTCCTTCTTTTATCATTGATTTCCAGTTTCATTCCATTATGATCAGATAAAATGCATGGTATTATGTCCACCCCTTTATATTTACTGAGGGTTGCCCTCTGGCATAATATTTGGTCTATTTTTGAGAAGGATCCATGTGCTACTGAGAAAAAAGTATACCCACTTGATGATGGTTGACATATTCTATATATGTCAGTTAAGTCTAGGTTATTGATTGTGATATTGAGATCTATAGTTTCTTTATTCAACTTTTGTTTGGAGGATCTGTACAATGGTGAGAGAGGTGTGTTGAAGTTGCCCATAATTATTGTGTTGTGATCTATTTGACTCTTGAACTTGAAGAGAGTTTGTTTTATGAACATCGCAGCACCCTTATTTGGTGCATAAATATTGATAATTGTTATGTCTTGTTGGCGAATGGTTCCTTTTAACAGTATATAATGTCCTTCCTTATCCCTCTGGATTAACTTAGTCTTGAAGTCGATTTTATTCGATATTAGGATGGCCACCCCTGCTTGCTTATGAGGACCGTGTGCGTGGTATATTTTTTCCCAACCTTTCACCTTCAACCTGTGTATGTCTTTTCCAATCAGATGTGTTTCCTGGAGGCAGCATATTGTTGGATTTGTTTTTTTAATCCATGTTACCAGCCTATGTCGCTTTATTGGAGAGTTTAAGCCATTAACGTTTAGAGTTAGTTACTATTGATATATGATTTGTACTTTCAGCCATGTTTGATTATTTATCTTTTTTTTTAATTTAGTTTGTTTCTCCATGATTAGCTTTTCCCCCATCCTCTGTCTTTACTGAGGCACTTCCCACTGTTGGTTTTGCTTATTGTTTTTCATTTCTTCCTCGTGTAGTGTTTTGCTCAAGATGCTTTGCAATGCTGGTTTTCTGACTGCAAATTCTTTTAACTTTTGTTTATCATGAAAGATTTTTATTTCATTGTCATACCTGAAGCTTAATTTTGCTGGATACAAAATTCTTGGTTGGCATCCATTGTCTTTCAGTGTTTGAAATACATTGTTCCAGGATCTTCTCGCTTTCAGCGTCTGTGATGAAAAATCTGTTGTTAACCTTATTGGTTTACCCCTGAATGTAATCTGCCTCCTTTCTCTTGTAGCTTTTAATATTTTCTCTTTGTTCTGTATGTTGGATATCTTCATAACAATGTGTCTTGGCGTTGGTCTACTGTGATCTTGTATGCTCGGTGTCCTGTATGCATCTACAATTTGTATATCTGTTTCCTTTTATATTTCTGGAAAGTTTTCTATAATTATTTCATTCAGCAGGTTGCTCATTCCCTTGGTTTGAACCTCTATACCTTCCTCTATCCCAATGACTCTGAAGTTTGGTTTTTTTATGTTATCCCATATCTCTTGGATGTTTTTCTCGTGATTTTTTACGAGCCTTTCTGAGTTGGATAGACTCTTTTCAAGATGATATATTTTGTCTTCATTATCTGATGTTCTGGCTTCTACTTGCTCCACTCTGTTAGTGATACTCTCATTTGAGTTTTTAATTTGGTTTATAGTTTCCTTCATTTCTAGAATTATTGTTTGATTTTTTTTTATAATCTCTATCTCCTGATAAAGATGCTTATTTGCTTCTTTTATCTGTTTATGTAATTCATTTTCAATGTGTTCTTTCACTGTTTGAATTGGCTGTCTCATATCCTCTTTAAGGTTCCATTCCATCTGTCTAAGGTATTCCTTGAGTTTTTTATTTGACCATTTCTGATGCCTCTAGGTCCTCCTGAATATTTAGGCTGTCCTGCATTGTTTGTACTCCTTTTCTTCCTTGCTTTTTCATGCTGTTCATGTTACTTCTTGTTCTGTTTGGCTGCTGAGTTACTGTTTACTCCTATAAATTTATTTGATGCTTGGGAGGAAAGGTATTAGAGGGAAGGGAAGAAGTCACTAAAGAGAATGAGAGTAAGCAGGTAGAATTCAAGGAAGGGGAAAATAAGGAAATTGAACAGAAATGAAAAGACAAGAGAAAAAAATAGAAAACAAAAAAAGAAAAAAATTTTTTTAAAAATAATCAAAAAAAATAAAATTAAAATTAAAAAATAATAAAAAAATTTTAAAACAATTTAAAAATAAAAAAATGAAAATAAAAAAACCCCAAATTTAAAAAAAAAACAATTTAATAAATGCAGTCTTAGAGTTTGATTAACTTCTCTTCCAGTAGGTGGAGCTGTGCCCACCGGGCCAAGCTTCTCCTCTCAATTCACAGGAGCCAATCACTGTGCAGGAGCTCCTCCTCCCAGACTGGGCGGGTCTCCAATCCTTCTCTTGTGTCTAGTCACTTCCCCACTTTTCCTCAAGCCAGGCCCCGCTCACCGGTGGTGTTCACCACAATACTGGCTACACACCAGGTCTGCTGCTCCCGGGAGCCCTATTTTCTTGAATGACTGGGCACACTCTCCCTGTTTGCCATTCCCTCAGACCCTAAGTTTGTGGAGCTTGGGGCTGAGAACCCTCAGTGAATTTTGCTTGCCCTCCGGTAGCCACGCCCCCAGTAGCTGGTGCAAAAGATCTCAGTTGTCAGCAGTGGTGGGAGTGGTAGCCAGGGGTTCGGCACCGCGGGTCCCGCGCCACTCCTGATTCCCTCGGTCTGACTATCGCGCTCACGGGAGAGCTGGGAGGGGCCCTTAAGGTTTCCCCGCTGTGTGGAGAGGGAAGGCTAGGGGGTTACACACCTGTTGCCACCAGTTTCAATGAAGTTATCTTCGCCGCCGCATTCTGGTGATGTCAGTTCTCTGCCATGGTGGTATCCCATGCAAATGGCGACAGTTCGTTCCCTTTGCCGGGTGACTGATGCAACTGGTGGGTCCTGACTGGCTCTCCCAAGCCCCATCTCAATCCTGTGGCCACTGCCTATGAAGGCTCGGTTGGTATTAACCTCCGCAGGTTCAGAAGGGCCAACCAGTTGTTTCAGCGGGATCGTTTAGTGCTGAGTCACAGCAGTTTGTCTGCGAGATGCAGGCGAATGGGAGCTTGAATTCAGCTGATCCGGGCTCGGTGTGTGTTCTGAGATGCCCAGGCTGTTTGCCCCAGATCCACGTCAGCTCAGCATTGCCTAGTGATCCTGAGCAAACAGTATTTAGACGGTTTAGGACTCCCTATGCCCGCCCAGCTGAAGAGGTTAGAGACTTGATCTCTCCGCGCCCACTGCCATGTTGGAGCTCCTCCTACTGGCTATCAATTCTTGTCACAAAAAAATTTTGACCAAGTACAGAAATGTATTCCTACCCAAGGAAGGGCTAATAGAATTGGGGGAAAAAAAATTAGCCAGGTGTTCAGTTCATTTGCATGGAATATCCAAAGAATCAAGAAGCAAAACCTGAACATGCTGCTGTTAGATAAAGCCATTGCAAAAACTCATCTGCTAAAAACATGAACTCAAATGCAAATAAGCAATATTATATTCCTAGTATTCTTGCAAACTTTAGGAACATTATGTACAATCCCAGGAGGGATTGGGGAGGCTTTTTCCAAATATATAATTTTTTCTCAGTAGTTTTGCTAAAATGCCTTCCTACAATTCACTCCGACTTACTACTGTTACTCCTATAAGAATACTATAGTGGTTCTCACCACAATATGAAGAAACCACACTTAGAAAAACTCAAGAAGCAATGAAGATTTCATTGAAATTTATTGCAGTACTAGAAAGGACAGAACTAAGTCTTTACTCAGCTGAAACAGCAGTCTACCACTGAGTTACATCCCCTGTTAAATGTAACCTGTACTTTGATATTTCTTAACTTCTGTTTCCATAACTTCTCATCCCTCCCTCTTCACTCTTCATCAGCAGTTAGGTTCCTCATAAAATTTAGTGTGGTTTTAAGGGTACAGGAGCAAACCCAGAAGCTGACAAAGACAATACTTTAAAACAACATTTGATATAAGTGATATGAGGCTTACATTCATGACAGTTCTCACCAAGATCAACTGTTAGTCTTCACTCGTCACCAGGTAAATGATATGTGCCATAGGGAACTATAAAATTTATTTATGCAATCAAAGTTGTTGTTATAGCACCTTATTGAATATCCTGACCTTCTTATTCTGACCTATTAGCTTAGTAACTTAGCACCTGCACCTAAATATTTCAAAGTTGTGAATTTCATTTTCATATAAGCTTCTAACATAGTAGAAAGTCACAACTTCCTACAATTGTGACTTAGACATTAGTGGCCAGTAGTATTAACTACAATGAATCACTGAATACAGCATCAGTGTTCTGTATTATTATACCTAGAGAAAGATGATATAGCATAATGGTTAAAGCCGTGGATTCTGCTATGATATTGTCTGAGATTTGAATCCTAGCTCCTGTATCTATTAGATATTTGACTTTGGGAAATTTAAACATCTCTGTGCCTCAGTTTAACCATCTTATCATGAGAATGATAATAATTAAAATACTTCATATGATTGTTGTTAAGATACCAAATACCTAATTCACTACAAAGCACTTTTTAAAACATGAGTAATATAAAGTATCCTTAATTATTAAGTTTTATCAAGAAGAAAAAAAACATTTGAAATGTACATCCTATGGATTGTGTGTTTGTAAATCAATTTTATAGATAGATAGGCTATCTTTTTTATTAATAGTCCTGCTCAAACTTCCCCTTAAAATTGGGCATCTCTGGGTGAAGGGGAAGGAAATGGAGACATTCCTAACGAAGAATGAACTCTTAAAGCACTAGGAAAGTAAAAGCAACCTCCCGTTAAGCTCTCACCAAATAAAATCACTTTATCTTACAGGGTCTTTCGTTTCTTCATCTTTAAAAAGGAGATAGTTTGTTTTTTCTTAAAATAAATGAGCATATACACTTATGATAATACTTGGCATAGAGCAAGTACTCATTAAATACTGACACAGATAAATAGATAGATACGATAGATTATATGTAGAGATAGATATAGAGATATAGATATAATGTGTGTACATGTGTATACCAAGTAATATTTTTTCAGACATCACAGTTATTCTTCTGATAGCTGAATTTTTAGATGTTCACTGTAAAACCAATTAAACCTTAAAGAATATATGTACATGCTTTTTATATATGGATTCAAAGCAGGGCAATAAGCCCATCTAAAGAGATTTTATAAGCCTTGGGGAATTATTGCTCTCATAGAATTAAGTTAATCAAGTAAAGTGTCCATTAACATTTCACTACATAATAATTATACCTACTTCAGGAAATTTGTTATATAAAACAAATTTGGTGGTTATAATGCTAAATCATAACTAGGAAAATGCTTGATCATCTACTATTTACTGTTTATTTATTCATTTTATGAATAATTACTGGTTGAACACTGACTATGGCCCAGGATGTTTGGGGAAAATTCTACGTTACTAATTATTTTTTAATTTATGCCAAATGTTGAATTCATTTTCTTTCCCTATGTACATACCAAAGGATAAAAAGATATATAAAAATGGTTCTGTTTGATTTCTAATTTTTTCTATGAATGATTAAGATTAAAAACCAAAATCTCACAAAATTTCCATTTAGTAGTTTTATTCTCTATAAATGCTATTCATATTAAGTCATTTATTTCAGATCAGTATCAAAATTAGGAATAGTAAATATAGGTTACTGGTTTCTAGTTCAGAGTAAATACATAAAAACACATAATTCATTGCACAGTGGGCATTTAGGAAGCTTTAGAGTGGGCAAAGACCTTACATATCTCTAGTCTGTTTGCCAAAATCAAGACTCAGTGAAGTAAAATGATTCATAGTAACTTAAAAAATGGACGGATCCAAGACTTGAACCCATCTTCTCAGCATATTTGTGTTCCTACACTCATTTTTGGTTTTCTGTTGCTGAGGACTGAAGTCAGGGCCATACATGTGCAAGGCAAGCACTCTACCACTGAGCTACATCCCCAGCTCCCAGGCCCTTTCTAGAAATTTTGATACAGGGTCTCACTAAATTTCCAAGGTTGGCCTCAAGTTTGGGATCATCTTCCTGAGCCTCCTGAATAGCTGTCTCTACATTTTTTAAGAATCAGTTCGGAACTTAATGATTGCACTAAAAATATGCTTAATCTATAAAGTCCTAGCTTAAAAAAAAATCTGTCTTATTTTTCCTAATCTGTAGTTGACCATTCAAAATTCAAATCTTTTAAATTCTGTCCTCAGTTCTAACAACAATAAAGTAAATTCATATCTAACTTAAAGAATCACTCAGGTAGGATAAAACAAAATATTATGCAATACTAAATTTAATTAATAATTGTGAACTAATTATACAAATGCCTTGATAGGCCCTTTGGGGAATTTAAAGAGAATATTGTCTCTTTCAGAAAAAACTTACCTAAACTTACACTAAGAGTGTTGATGAAATGAGAGGCGAAATTAGAATCATTATTTCACAAATGTATTTTAAAGTTTTCCAGTATAAACTTGGTGATGTGGTTTGGACCTAATGGTGTCTTCATTTGGTAAAAGCAAACAGTGACAGCAATTGCTCAATAAAAACAGCTGTATTTAAAATATATATATAATCAATTAAATAAAAAATTTTAAAAAATATTTTCAAAGAAAAAAAAACAGCTGAAAACTCTTTCTGATTTGAAGGCAACATGCCCAAAGTCCCATGTTTTTCAGTCCAAGGACTTCTACATCCTTGTCACTAGGTTTGGCCAATAATCCCAGGTGAACTCAGAAATATGGTTCCCATGTAAACTCTTTCTTTTCCTTCAGAGCACTTCTCTCGGTTTTTAATTATATATTTTCTAAGATATAGCCTACTATTTGACTAGCAAATGTCTTTCCTACCAGACTATATTCTCCATGAAAGCAAAGGCATGTCCATTTTTGTTCACTATTATATCTTCAGAGTCTGCCAAAAGCCCTGGTATATAGGAGTAAATAGTTGCTGGGTGAATTAATGAATTCAATAATATCAAATCTGTAACTGACAACCAAAAGACGAGAGAATATAAGCTTAACTAAGGTGAGAAGCCCTGAATAAAATTATATGATAGCTATGTTTACAGTTCTTCCAAACTCAATACATAGTACTATTCCAGATGCATAGTAAAATTCATTCATTTTATAATGAATTTTATAAAATTGTTGCCCTTGGACTTTAAAGCTTATTTCTCCTGAAGAATCCCAATTGAGGAGCTATTTTGACAAGTGTGGCTCATGTATGCTACAAGAAGATATTGCTGCCTCCAGATTTAGGAGTTAAAGAAGGCTCAAATATTAAGATCCATGAATATAATATGTAATCCCTTTTATACATATTCCTGAATTCCATGAAAGATGACAGTGCTACTACCTTCCAAGTACTAACAAAATCAGTATTTCTGCAGTCCTTGTAAAAATAAAGAAATGCCTCATATGCTAAAGTGAGGGTTCTAAATAAAATGCCTTATAAAGTTAAGTTGAAAGCTCATAACTTTAATAGGCATATTTAAGAATATGACTATCATTTGTTTTAAAAAATAATGATCACTTCCTGCACAAAAATGCCTTGTACATAATGTACAATCAACCTGGCAATTGCATTAGTATGAAAAATATTTTTAACTACTTAACTCTAAATCATAATTGGCTACAGTAAAACTTCAAATTATATATAATAGAAAGAATATAACTAACAAAGACTTTCATACACAAGTATGATGTTTCTGACTCACTATAATGAGTCTGACAAAAATAACAACGAAGCTTAGCCTAGCTCTCCTTTGTGAGCACCTTAATAACACTGGGGTATGAATTATGTTACTAGAACACATTTTATTACATGGCTTGATCTTGAGACAAGGAGTGGCTTCACTGTATCATGCCTTAAGCAATTGAACTAACCATTCTTTGATAAATCAGAGGATATTTTGATAAGGTTATTATTATTATTATTATTATTATTATTATTATTATTATTATTATATGCTTTCTTAATGAAGAACAAATTTTTCAGCTCTATCAGCCAGTTTATAAGCAAAATTTTTAACACTTGATAACCCCAAATTCCTTAGAAATAAGTCTTTTTAAAAAGGTAAGTTTTCTGAATAGTTTGCATCTTACCTTTTCAATAAAACATAAAAGTTATTCTTAAAATACTGTTTTCCAAAAATATCTCTCATAGTCATCAAGAACTTCCTGAGCACCTCTATGGATATCCACTAATAAACAGTGGATATTGTGCTGCCCTTGAGAAATGTAGAGTATTGGCAACTTCTCCAAAATTACCTTAATATTTGAAGTTTTAAACTCTCATTTTTGTTCTTGAATTTTGTTTATTTTTCAACCCTCAATGTGAACCAGAATTCCTGTTGTCATTTCTAGTTTCTCTATGTTTTTCCTATGATCTTTTTTCTACCTAACCATTTTTCGATTCATTTTAAACATTTTACAGTAGTTTATATATAAAAATTAGAAAAGCAAACAACTTTTGAATAAAGGATGTTGGACCTTCTTATTTAATTATATAAACTTTAGTACATTGAAATTTGGCTCCTCAGACACTTTTATTTCCTGATACTTGACAACTTTATTACAGAGAAAATAGTTTCAATTCTCTCAAAATACAAAAGACATTGTACCTGTTGGTATTTCAGAATGTCTTTTGATAAAATCAGGAATTCACTTTAAAATGATATTGTAGCTTATAGTTTGAAATATGTACTATTATATTATAACTAGGTATCAGATGCTTTCCAGATATCTAAAGTATAAATATTAATAAGATAGCCACTATATTAAAGACTGCTAATACCAATAAGGCACATGAGATACATTTTCAAAAAAATTTTCATAAAATAAAAGTGGCCTACCACACTAATTGTTCTTGTTTTCTAATCTCTGTCAAAGAAAAAACCACCATAATTTTCTAATAATTATTTTTGGTAGTTGGGTCCTGATTTTTAAATGAAGAACCACCTAGTAAGCCAATTCATTTAAAGAAGTAAATTCCAGAGGAAAAAAATACATTCAGTATGAACAAGGAAATATTACCAGTCGATAGTTATTTTGCATTAGAAATACTTACATGGAAGTTGGCAAAAAAATATAAAGAAGTGATCTGAGAAGAGGGGATAAGACGTAAACCTTGGAGAAGCTACATTTTAAGATGGGTCTTAAAGAAAGCAATGGCATGAACTGAAAGATCCACAAAGCCTTTGCTGGATGAGACACCAGTTCTGTGCCATCAAATGCAGATCCTTAAAAGATGTCTAGGTATCTGGACAAAGTTAGAAGTTTCCAAACTGAAAATGATAACCTAAATATTAACTTTCTGTTCAATATGTACCCTCAAAAGGGCCCTTCCTTAGAAAAACAAGTATGGCATGTAAAATGCATAAGACATAAGGCAATACCGCAACATGACTAAGTGTACTCCTGAGTATATGTCTTGTATCCCTGTATCATGTCAGCTTTTTGTATTAATTCCAAAGCTTAAAGTCAACAATGGCTTGGATTATAAAAAAGCACATATAATATACAAATAAAAATAGGTAATTCTGATTTTTCATATTTCTTAACATATGCAAAAGAAAATGGGGCACAGGTCTATTTAAAAGTTATATGCACCTGTACATATAACTAGTATTAATTTTAATTAATTGAATTGAATTTCATCATTAACATTTTCTCTTCATTGTCAAAATGATAAACATGGAAGGCATGTACTATAAAAATACCTAACCTACATCACTCTAGAGGAATGAAAAATGATATCTAATGTATAAACCCAGAAATAATAAGTCTAATAAAAAACATAAAGAAAAGCATTTATTGAGATTAGATATGCAGCCAGGTGACTAATTAAAATGTGCAGTGAGTGAAGGATTCAGATCCAGGCTCTGTGTCTTTGCTTTTTTATACAGACTATTCATCCTATAGCTCCAGAGTAGTTAATTTTTTCCTTTAATGAAAATATCATTAATTAGTTTCCATGATGAAAAATGGTGATTTCTATATCATAAAAAATTTTAACTTTTAATTATTTTTCTCAATAAGTTTCTGTACAATTATAGATTTAGAGTTTTCATAAGTCTATCAAATGAACATTTTAAAATATCCCATATAAAGCACATTCCATAATAAAATGCAGCTGAATTATTCTATATTTTTAATGTTAGAATTCTAGGAAAACTATCTGAAAAATAGGATTTACTAATTTATTTACCATTTGGAATCATGTAAAGTAAGGGTCACTTAAATAGAGTTAAAGCCTGTGGCCTACATAAAATTTTTATTATAAATGAATTTACCATTACTGTAAAATTATTATTTATATTTAGAATCATAAAGTTTAGGTTTCATTATTATTACCTATTTTAGATTTATTCTTTCCAGGAAAAAATATTCACTAGAAATTAGACTTTTGCGGGAGCCCTCTTTACCAATGCATCTAAACTGGTATGCATTGGACATGGCTCAGTGGTTAAGCACTCCTGAGTTAAATCTTCAGTACCAAACTAACTCCAAGAGTAGTCATGGGCATGATTTACTACAGAGCCAAGAGCATATAAACATTTTGTTCTAATCTAATATTCAACAGTCAATAATTGTGCTTATTTTTCCCTGGGTGAAGTAAATTTCCAGACTCCCTCCCAAGAGAATATATATTATCAGCAATTCCAAATCCCCTTTATGCTAAGTGACTTTTCTTGATATATCCAATTTGCTATGCCTAATTCCACCATAGTATGTGACAGTCCTGAGGATTAAATGCAGGGTCTCACACAGGCTAGACAAATGTTCCACAACTAAGCAGTATTTGTAATTGCTTACGTTATGCAAAATAAAGAGGAAAAGGACAGGGCAAGGTTATAGGTTATAGACAAAAACGATTTAAAAAATGAGTAATGATATTACCTAATGACTTACTAATATTAAATCGGTGACTTTACAATATAAATATTTAGTTGGGAGAAATCTATACTTCAATTTCTATACCTCTCATAAATTCCTGGCTCCTATTAAGTTTATTATTTGACCAAGACGAGTTTATTCTTTGAGTTTGATATTTAAAATATTTAAAAAATTAAAACTCAGGTCACTCTAAATAAAGTTTGACTCTTCCTTTGATTTGGTTGCCCCTGTTCAACCCAATCCCTCCTACCCCAAATAGTGACAACAAATCACACACCAATTGGGATATCTGGTAAGAAGGTGCTTTGTCCCTGAGCTTGGGAAGAGGCAAATTCCAGAATAAGGGCCACCAACTGGGTGGAATCCCCAGAGCTACAGTGTCTGAGAGGCTGGTAGGGTTCAAATATAGTCAGATAGATCCAGGTAGACCGAAAATAATTGATGACCTCTGTCACATCAAAGTTGGATTTTAAAATGTTTCATGTTTTGATGCGATTGGTTTGGAAAATGTCAGAATGTAGAAAGATTGGTGGAAGTAGAACATCATCATTAGGCAGGAATTGTTTCAGTTAAGAATTATCAATGGTAATCCCAGTGGCTTGGAAGAGAGGCTGAGGCAGGAGGATGGAAAGTTCAAAGTCTCAGGAATTTATTTAGGCCCTAAGCAATTTAGGGAGACCCTGTCTCAAATGAAAAAAAAAAAAAAAATGGATTGGGGACATGGCTCAGTGGTTATGCACTCCTGAGTTAAATTCCCAGCACCAGGAAAAAAAAAAAAAAAAGAATCATCCAATGAAAAGTGGTTGGCAGCTCATGCTACAGCCCCTAGCTTCTCGGTTTTCTTGAGCTTAATGATTCAGGGTCAGGCTGAGCAACACAGTGAGACCCTAACTTTAAAAAATCATCAATGAATTACAACAGTTTATTTTATGTACTTATTTGGTTTCTTTTTGTGATTCTGGAGATTGAACACCAAGGCACTTCACCTCCGAGCTACATTCCCAGACCTTTTTTGTTTTAAGACAGGATCTCATTAAGTTGCCCAGGCTTGCCTCAGACTTGCTGAGGCAGGCCTCAAACTTATGTTCCTCCTGCCTCCAGGTCCCAAGTTCTATTGCATTGATTTTTAAAATTATCTAGTTGTCTATATTTTCCACTAGATTCAAAAATTATTGAGAGCAAGAACCATTTCTTTTCTTGGACTACTGGCCCATGGGAGTAAACCAAGCCACATTTGCTGAGCTGTTTTATTTTTTTTTAACTGCTTTGTGTATTATCCTCTGATTCATCTTCTCCTTGGCAGAGTCGATGCCACTGCTTTTTAGTTGCCTCCTTTATATGACACAGTGTAAATAGAGTGTCTTAGGTTACACTGTTGGATTCTTTATTCAGAGACAAATCTATAGGAGTTCCAGCCTCTGAGTCCTTAGGGATTTAGGAATAAAACACAGTCACAGTAGTGACTGAGTCCAAAAGATGATGGCTTAAGTAACTTCCCTATTCACTGTAGCCTGTCTTTCACCTAACCAAGTGATAATTATTCTATTGATTCAAAACATTTCTTCCCCTTAGCAAGCCATGCATGAATAAAGAAAATTTCAAAGAACCAAGAAGCTTCTGTGAATATAATAAGGTTTTTAAACAATTACTTTTAAGTATAGGAGTTTGCATTTTTCCTGTCCCAGTACAAGTTTAATTATTTCTACAAATCTAAATATGATTTGATATATTTTACCAAGCATACAAAATTCAAAACTGTACACTGGAAATATCTTCTCAAATAAAAAGTTAGATTCTGAAGGCAAGCTGTGAAGGATATGATGAAATGATGCCAGTTTTCTCTTCAAACAGGCGTGGCTCACATCTTCTTATATCCCAACTGCATGTTGAATGACTCTGGTCTTTTTGTTCAGGCAGGTTGACTTTCTGGTAAAGGATTCTTTGTCTACCCAATGTATTGTGAAACCTAATGTAAGAGTGTGTAACTGTAATTGACCTGTAGAACTGGTGATACACCTTCTTAGCTTTACAGAAATCCAAGAGCATTATAAAAATGAATCTCCAATGACATGTATAGTACTTATTTCATTTAGCAGTTGATGATTCCTCCTTGAAGAGGAACTCTTTTAAGTAGAAATTGCTAGTAGGTTTATGGTTCCCTGTATCTGAAATTTGGAGCATGACTCGTTGGTTTCTCCTTTCTGTATACATTTTTCACCCAAATTAAACAGGTTTGCAATTCTTCAGGTATATGAGGTACATAGAAAAACTATCTGGTGTAAATAATTTCATCCTGCAACGTTCCTTAAAATGATTTTTCTAATAGACAATGCCAAAGTCTGCCTCATTGCTAAATGACATTATTTTTTACATAAAATTAATGGAAATGGAATGGCATGCTTAACTGAATGGATCAAATAAGTGAAAATTACCATTTAAAAGAATATTAATTTTAAAAGGATTAAAATATAGTAAAATGCACTCAACACAAAATATGCTAAATGTAACAATGTATGTGTGTGTGGTTTTTTTTTTTTTTTGCTTTCCTAATTAATAGCATTCTTTCTTAAAGTATAGTTTCTTAAATGTCTTATTCTAGTTCCCCAAAAATACAGAATCTAAGACAAAAGCTTGCATGCAGTAGTAGATCTGACAAAAAGAGAGTTGGCAGTTCTACCCCCATCTCATGGGACCTAAAGAACTGTACTGCCATGATTACACGTGGAAGCATTTTTCTATTGCCTCCAATCTTACTTTGGTCAGTGGTTCACCAGTATAAATTCCTACATGTCCTAATTATAGATCACTGAATATTCTGTGGGTTTCTTCTGGAAAAAAATAATTAATATTAATAATTAATAATATTTAAATAAATATAATAATAACTATAATATATAAATAATAATATTTATATAAAATGTGCTGACTTGAGAAGGGCACCTATTACATTGACCTGAGCAAAGCTTATCCAAATTTACATAATCACCACAACGATCACATAAAGAAATGAGCCAAGATTTAAAGTGGTCATAAAAACGTGTTAAATACCTTTAGTTTTCTAGAGAGATTGGTTCAGGATAATGGTAAAGGTCATCTTTTCTCATATATTTTAGTACTTTTCAGGACCAAGACTGCTTTTTCAAATAACTTAGGGTGCCAGGCATAGTGATGCACATCTGTAGTCCCAGCAGCTCATGAGGCTGAGGCAGGAGGATCTAAGTCCAAAACCAACCTTAGCAACTTAGTGAAGCCCTAAGCAACTTAACAAGTCTCTGTCTCTACATAAAAAATAAAAGGGTTGGGCATGTGGCTCAGTGTTTTAATGTCCCTGGGTTCAATTCCTGGAAACTTAGGGTAAAGAACTTGAGAGTCTTTTTAGAAACAGAATAATAAATACAAGGACTTTATTACTCTCTATGGCAATGTATGAACATAGAAATTATACATTCAAGATTGAATAAAATGATTATGCCTACAAAATGTTTCCAAAATGAAAATTACTATTATTTAAATAAAATGTGTTTATAACTGTACATATTTTCATTTTCTTTTCTCTTGACTTTTAGATATTGCAATGCCAATAGCGGAAAATCTTCTTCATACCTGTAAGTTAATCAACAAAGAGTTGTTTTCTATTGAAATTTAATTTCCTTGAATGCCAAAAATAACATTGAGAGTCAATGTTATTATACCAACAAAGGTGTAAAAAGGATGCCTGCTTTTAGAAACTTGTATAAAGGTTACTGCAGTTGCCTTACATTCATTGATACCTTGGATTTAAAATTAGAAACACATTATCACATGCCATAATGGCAAGGAGACCTACTGACAAGCAATATAATTAAGAACCTATAATCTAAAATCAGCTAAATATGAGTTTTGAGTCCCATCTGCTACTTATTAACTGCATAAATTTACATAGCTTACTTCTCAAAGCCTTAGTTCCAAATTGTTGTGAAGATAAAAATAAGGTGACACAAGCAAAGTACTTATAAAAGCATAGTGCTCATAGTAAGCTCTCAGTACATGTCAGCTATCTGCATTTTCTGTTTTGCCTCTGAAAACTAAGCAGATATGTTTGTGCACAGGTGCCTTATGTGCAAGTAGCTTTTCTTCCTCATACACAAAGACATTCTGCTTTCACTCTCCCACTGCCGGTACCGGGAAATATAATCCCTGGGGTTGCTGGAACCTGGTGCAAACTGTCGGGAAAAGCAATGCTTTTATCTGGGGTCTGAGACTAACTGGGGCAGCTGGATTAAAGGAATCACCCTCTAGAACCAGGTGACACTGACCCCATCACTTTTACTATATAGTTACTTCTGAGAAATTTGGGCAAAATTTAAACATAGAGCTGTATTACACTTTTTTCTCTTTCATAGATATTGACTGAATAATCCTCAAGCAACTTAAAAAGACATCTTAAAGTAAATTTTCCAGTGGAAAACTTTAGTACCCATAAGATCACAATTCACATTTGGGAATTTGTCAGGTTCATAGGAAAGAAATAGTCAAGAAAGAAATAAGAACAGTGATAAGAATGAGATCATCCAATTTGTCTGTCCTACAGCTAAAACACTATAGAACTCACATTCAGTATTTTGAATTTGACTTGGCCTACCTAGGATTTTAAAAAAGAGGAATAGTCAAGAAAAATCAAGCAAGATTAAAAGAAGAATAGAGTTTTGATATATAACATGATAAAGTGTATTAAAATACTGTAATAGAAAAAGGGAGTAGATATTAAAAGGGTAAAGAGACAATAAGAGCTCGGTAGATTTGCCAGTGTTTCTGAAAGTATCAACCAGCAATCTCTATTATATTCTTTAAATCCTTGAATTTACCATAATATCTCTTTTGACATAACAAAGTTACAAGGCGCCACGTAGAACTTCAGCAAAGGTAATAACAAGGTATTACTGCAGAGGTGGTGGTTCAAAGCTTAGCAGACACAACAATCATGAGTAAATGAGAACTTAGAATGGAAGTTGACGCATGGACAGAAATTAAGTGAGAATTATGAGTAAGAACAAAAACAAGGAAGTCATCACCTAGGTGAAGTTCCTATTCCACAGAGAAGCATCTTTGTTTTTATATTCCTGTGAAGGAAGTAGAATAAAAGCCAACTTCCTTTAGGAGTTGTCCAAAAAGAAGGGAGGATAGGGAGGAACCATTATACCTCTGGGTTCTGGATTATGTGTTTTATCCTTTGTAGCGTCCATGATGAGGCAGTGGAAAGAAAAAGACAAAGAAAAGGGAGTTACAGTCAGTGAGTCAGTGTGAGGGCTCTCATTTAGAAATAGCAGCCACAGAAACTCCATCCAGTTCAGCTAAGTTATTCTTAATGAAGTGGAAGCCTTAACAACCTGAGAATAACCTAAAATTAAAAACATATAAATATATAAACATAAAAAATATATAAATTTAAAAGACATTAGAGGGTCTGTAAAGCCTTTAAAATAGTCTAGATGACTCTTTCCTGTGCTGCTAATATCTTTCTAACTTCAGGAAAGAATATCTCAAAGTACATTTAGCATTCTGTATAATTAATATGCATCAACAAAAATATTTTATAAGCCCATTTCTAATAATAATTATTTGAACTTTTGTTACTTGTCATCTGTTATTCTCAAAGTACTTTACTAAAAATAGATAATCTGTGAAATTTGAGAAAAAAAAATCTCTGTAAAGAAATTAAGCCAGCTAATCTTTCCAATTTATTTATATATTCTCATTTTTTATATAAGTTGCTTTCTCTAATATGGGGTGTCTCATCCTTTACACTATTGACAGAACCAAACATTCTTTTTTTCAGCAGCACTCCTGTTTAATACAGGATATTTAGCAGCTTCCCTGGCTTTTATCCACTTGATACCCGTAGCCTGTCTGAAATATACCAGTTGTGATAACAAAAATATCTCTTACATTTCCAAATATTCCTAGGGAGATAATGTTCAAAAGTGACTTTGGTTAAGAGTCACTGCTTTAATCTATACACCTGCCTTGATTATAGTAAGTTTTGTGGGGTTCCCCCCCACTCTCTAAATGCTTTAGAACATATCTATTAAAGAAAAGAACTTTGTAATCAAGTATCATTTTTATTATACTTGGTTAATATTTGTTGAGCTCCTTCTATGTGCTAATATTCTCTATGGTAAATTCTGCAGATACATTTTTTAAAAAGTTGTGATCCCTGCTTTCCATTAATGAGATAGTAAAAGGTACCATAAACTGTTAAAGAACAAACTTGGTATTTAGTTGGAGTAAAGCTAAGTTAATCAAGGGACAAAAATCAGAGACAAAACCACATGGAAAGAATACTGCAAACTTGCTTTAAAAACTTCAGAGTCTAGCAGTTTCTCTGGATCTAAATAGACAATAAAGCATAGTCCTGATTCATAGAATCATGAAACTTTGGAAACTGGTTGGCTATCTCCACATGTCATTTATCTATATAGGTATTGTGCATTGTGATGTTAGTGGGAATACATTTCAATCTATTTTGTGTCTCTTCAATATCTCTTTTACATTCTTGTTCACTCATACTTTCATAGGAATGTTTTCATAGCACTAATTCATTGCTAACCCACACCATTCACTAAAATTAAAATGCACACGTATCCCTGTGCAATTCAGTAATGTAACAGTTATTTTCTTCAAAATTCAAACCTATAATTTGAATTTACCTCTTACATCAGGTCATAGTGAGGCCAAACAGATATACAAAACATTTATGAGTGATAGCTATAGCGGAAGACAATGTCAATCTATTTTTAACAAATTCTCAGTAAATCTCATGTCAGCAGTAACTCTATCCTAACTTCTCCAACATGGTGAGATTTTCCTCAATCATTAATAGAGAGACATGTTATGAGAAGTTTGTTTACTACAGCAAAATTAAGCAATATCAATACTGTTCAACTCTATTTTAAACAGGTTGTGGGCAACGTACAATAACTCGCTCTGGCAACAAAATTGCAGGGGGTCAGGATGCGGAGGAAGGTGAATGGCCCTGGCAAGCTAGCCTTCAACAGAACAGTGTCCACCGATGTGGAGCTACTCTGATTAGTAACAACTGGCTTGTCACTGCTGCTCACTGTTTTATAAAGTAAGCTCTGGCCCGGATGAAGGTCTAAAAGTCACTTAAGTATCTAAAGTTCTAATAAATATATCTCAACAATGTGGTCATAAACTATACTTCCAATTCTTCAATATTGTGAAATATACCCTCAGAATTACTCATTGATTTATCAGTAAAATAATAGATATGGTCAGTTTAGAGCAGGATTTGTGGAGTGTCACTATTGGCAGTTTGGATAAGATAATTCTTTGTTTTGGAAAACTGTCCTGTACTGTGGAATATTAGCAGCATTCCTGCTCTGACATCAACAGAATCCCTCAATATTGACAACCAAAAATGTCTCCAAACATTGCCAAATGTGGGGAGAAAGTGGACCCCTGCTGAGAACCACTAAGTTAGAGTTATTTACCTCAATTTTATAAAAGAAAACTTTAAATTCCAAATTGAACATGTATCTTATATTTCTTTTTCATCATTATAAAAGTTGGTTTTATTTATTTAATCATAAGTATTTTAATACATGTTCCCATAAATCTACAGCCTCATTTGGAATGATGATTTTTTAAAGATATATTATTACTCAAAAAGTATGGACTTTTTTGCCTAAAAGATACTTACACTTTTGTTCAATGATTCTTTTCATTTTGTTTATTAAAAAGAAATCCTTATCAACCTTGAATGACTCTCCTCAAAATCATGCTTGTTTATTATGTTTTTTAAGTAGGGTTTGAAAATGTTCTAGCAGCACTATTTGTAGTACTTAATATACAAATCCTTGAATAAATAATAATAAGTCAAAAGTATATTCTTTATAGTCTTTAATATTTGAAAGAGTATTTAGACTATTTCTTTAATTTCCACAAATGCATTCTTTTCATATATCCGTGCTCACTTTTTACTTAATATTGTTTTATGTTGTCATATTTATCTTTCTAGATCTCTCTTTAGTATTTTTGGTATTTTCTATTTCAATTAAGAAATAAAATATAGTTTCTCCGGGTTATCTTTTATAAGACTGTAAACAGATATTCCAAAACTTATCTTTTATCATTATTTTTATATTTTCTTTTACATGTAGCTTAATTTTGACATTTTTAAAAGTACTATTGGGACTCCCACATACCTAATTATTTTTAAAAGATTAAGTCCTGCAACTCTGAAATATAGTATCTTTAATTAATTTTTTTTCTTTAGGGAAAATAATCCCAAAGACTGGAATGTCAGTTTTGGGCTTCTTTTAAGTGATCCAAAAACACAACGAACTATCAAGGATATTATAATTCATGAGAACTACCATTACCCTGCACACGATAATGACATTGCTGTTGTGCATCTGTCTTCACCAGTATTATATACAAGCAATATCCGAAGAGCATGTCTTCCAGAAGCTACTTATAAATTCCCACCCAATTCAGAAATGGTAGTCACTGGATGGGGAACATTAAAGTCTGATGGTGAGTTTTGAACCTCTCTCCATTACATGGCTTGAGTTTTAAGAGCTAAAAATAATCTACTCAGAATTAAAACAATCTGAAAAACACTTTCTCTGGATCATTTCACAGATAATGTGCAATGGATTGAAAATGATCCTCAACATAATTCATGCAAAACTTTAATTTCATAGAGCTGTTTATCATAATTCCTCTAAAAATGGCAGTTTTTACAGAAATTTATTATTTAGATACACAATTTATTTTCCACCATTTCATTCATTCATTGAATAAACATTTATTTTGATTATGGTATGGATACTTTAAAAGATAAAATAGACAAATACCTCAACCTATTTTCTTAGTAAGGAAAAAGCTTTTGTTCTCAATAAAGAAAAACAAAAATTTCAAAATATAAGAAAGAAGTATAAACATATATATTATGTGTCATGCATGTAAGCGCCAAAGGAAAAAATAAGGACTCCAAAAGATTGAGCACTTTCAATGCAATGAGAAGAGTAGCCCTCATAAGTAGGTGATACTTGAGTAAGGTCCATTTATATAAGTGCATCCTTATGACCCTAGTGATAGAAATATTTAGTGGCTATTTGTGTTCATATATGTATTTTGAAAAGAGAAAAATAAAGTTAAAATTAATTCTAAGATTCAGAATTATAGTAATAAACAATTGAAAACCTAAAAATGATCATGAAATTTATCTTCTGGGATATGAATTTTGAATTTTGCTTTCTAAGGCATATATGTAGTAAGTATAAAATTCTAAAAACAATTTTTAAACACTTTCATCACACTCTATGTCTAAGTGTGATAATTAAATTACTAATTTTATTTAGTGTGCTCATAAATATTACTTGCTTCTTTGTTACTAAAAAATAAGAAAAATAAAGGTTAAACATGTTTTATGTTGATT
This sequence comes from Callospermophilus lateralis, assembly GCF_048772815.1. Lineage (NCBI taxonomy): Eukaryota > Metazoa > Chordata > Mammalia > Rodentia > Sciuridae > Callospermophilus > Callospermophilus lateralis. The sequence goes on along the minus strand of NC_135312.1, from coordinate 51,152,529 downwards.
TAGAAATTGTACATAGTGTTAAAAGTTAGATACTAGTAACTTAGCCAGAAAAATTAATATTGGTTTTAGGAAAAATATACAATTTCCTTCCTTTAGGAAAAAGTCCTAATATACTCCAAAAAGGATCAGTGAAGATTATAGATAATGAGACCTGTAACAGTGGAAAAGCATATGGTGGAGTTGTCACACCTGGAATGTTGTGTGCTGGGTTCCTGGAGGGACGTGTGGATGCCTGTCAGGTAAATCTGCCTAGTCCACTTTCCAAAATTTTTTCTTATAGTTTTAAATTTGCAATTAACCAATTCAAGTTTCTCAGTTTTTAACAGCTTACATATGTTGTATAGCCAAAGAGTCTAATTAAAATTATAGTGATATCATTTAGGACTCATTAGAATACTGAAATTCTAAATCACTCAATCTAAGAAGTAGTGAATGGAAATAGGAAAAAGACTCAATTAGGATTAACAATGAAGAGAAAAACAGGTTACTAGTAACTTTATTTTGCTCTTTGAGATACACTGAACTGGTCTGGTAAAAACCTATATATTAGAGCTCTCATAATTTGGCTCCAACATTCTAAATATTTATTTATTTAACAATATTTACATGGCAACCCCATGTGCCAGAAGTTCTTTACAAATATTAATTTATTCTAGTTATGGAAATTCTCTGTTACATGTTCATATTATTTTAAACCCAATTTCTCAGATGAGGAGACTGAGACAAAGAGATCAAGTAACTTGTGTAAACTCACACAACCAGTAAGTAACAGAACTAGAATTTCAATGCAGTATATTTGACTCTTGTGCCCATACTCAGAACTCTACTGTTTCCATTGATTTTACTTAATGTGTCTCTTATGCTCCTATTGCTGTTTATAAGCAATAGTCCTAAAGCTATCAAAAGTACTACTGTATTTATTTAGGTAGGCAGAATCAGTGATAAGATCAGGAAGAATCTCATTTTATTCTTCCATTCTTACACATAGTGATTATTTATTTACTACTATGTGCCAGATCCTGTGCTATGTAAAGGAAAGTTAAAATGAATGGAGCACATTTTTACATTCTAGGAGCCAGTGAACTTGCAAGCAAGTGTATACAATATATAATTATTATCTCTAATAACAGATTTCCATCTTTACAGTTGTTCCACTAGCTAAACCTATTCTTTGATAAGAGGCACTTAAACCCCCTTCCTTCAATTTTCTCTCAGTCCATTAACCCCAGCCTCACGACTCCTAACTTTATGAAACCTAGAACCCACATTTTATTATTTCAACCACTCTGTTTACAATAACCTCAAAAATTTAATCTTCTTCTCCTCCCACACCTGACTTACTATCTTCAATCACAAAGTAGTCTATCATCTTTCTTTGCTCTTACATGAGCACACATAGAAGAAATTTAACCTTCTTGTAAACAGCAGTCATTTACTCATAGATAGGTCTAATATTATAATTCTTTAATGAATCTCTCATTGTGCTAAGTCGAACCTTTATTATATTCTTTACCTATCTATCCAACTATGCCCATATTTTTCTTAACATATGATATCTCACTGAAATATTTTCCAGTGAAACAGAGTACAACAATGGTTGGCAGAGAGGTGAGGGAAATGGAGGGATGTTGTTCAAAGGGTATAAAACTTTTAGTTATAAAATTAATAAGTTATGGGGACCTTATATATGGGGACCTTATTTATAGGGTAGTGACTTAATAATGATGCATTGTATACTTGAAATTTTCTATGAAAGTAGATTTCATACAAAAACATAAATATATGACATTATGAACAAGTTAATTCATGTAATTGAGCAAATTGTTGCACAATGTATTTATATATCAAAACATTACATTATACACTTTAAATACAGACAATGTTTATTTATCAATCATACTTCAATTCAAAAACATATAAAATACTTCTGCCTGTCTGAAAAGAAGGATGCAGAGATGTGGACTTACATAAGTGAGCTGAGAAGTTGAAAGGGACAAGACAAGAAACAGAGGGATTGCCACCTCTTATTTTCCACTGACTCTAAGAATTATGCTAGGTTCCAGGCAATAGAACAAGATTTTTTAAACTGTGAAATGACAAGAGTTTGTAATGGTGGCCTGAGAAATGAAAAATTGACTAGAGACACAAAAAAAATTTCTGAGAGGAAATTTTGTAACATGATTTTATTTTCCAGTGTATGGGTGAGCACAGGCTATGATGGGGAGGGTGGTAAGAAGCTGAAGATACTGTTGATAAGAGTAGGGATATGGATGAATCAAAGAATGTAACCTGCATAACGAAAGATAGAAGGAGAAGAAGACCTGATATACTAATAGGAAGGTGAAGAGAGAATTGGTATTCATAGTGAGGCTGAAGGGCATCATTGGAATAAGTCAAAAAAGGGTTGGTACATAGAATCATAATGCTGAATAATGGTGTTTCAGAAGTGGAGCAGTTCCAGGTAATGACAAGGAGTGATGTAAATAAATGTGTAAATGATTAAAGCCAGGGAAGCCAAGACACTGTGGGCCAAGATGCATCCTATAATGCATGTTAAAATCATCTAGGATGATAGAAAAAAATAGAGCAAAGGGAAATCTAAATGCTAAGAAATGTTCCATCACTTGGGGAATGGGCTAAAGATTAATGGATGAAAATTATAACAAGTTATAGAGAGGAGTTAGACAAATTATACAATTCTGGAAATGGAAGCAAAATTTAAAAACAGATGAAGAGCAATAGTCCAGTGTTGGCACTCAATAAATACAAATCTTCCCTTTTTTCCAGTATCTGTCTGGAAATAAGGGACATGCACAGATCTATCAGAGTTCCTCAATATACTGATAACTGCATAAGCAATAATACATTCAGTAGCTCCTCTGTACAATGCCCAAATTGAAACTTTCATATGTGTTTTCCATTTTTATATTGTTATATCCAAATATATATTTGAATTTAAGTAAATGAGCATATGGCAAAGAATATTCTAGACTAAATCATTTTAGTTTTGAAATATCTAGGGTTCTTTTTTCCTCTTCTGCTGTTTTTCCCTATTCTTACTAAAAAAAAAAAAAGAAAAATAAGCAATATTCACCTTTAAAACATAGTAATTGTATACATCCTTTTTCTCTCTAGGGTGATTCTGGTGGACCATTGGTTAGCGCAGATTCAAAAGGTACCTGGTTCCTTGCTGGTATTGTAAGCTGGGGAGATGAATGTGCTCTTCCAAACAAGCCTGGTGTCTACACTCGAGTGACATACTATCGAGACTGGATCATGTCCAAAACTGGTCTGTAGGGTAGAAGTCCTCTGTATATTAAAGCTTAACAATGCTTGCTAAAAATGTTTCTAATTCCAGACCACATTTAACGTAGATATTACCTGATCTTCATATTTAATGAATGAAATTTAAACACATATAATTTTAGAAATATGAAAACTTCTTTATGAAACTATGAACCAAGACATACAATTTTCCTCTTTACCCCTTTCTAGCTTGAAAGTAATTATGTGAATAAATATGTTTTCAGTTTATTAAGGAACTATTCTTTAATGATTTGCAGATCCAAATCTTTTGGAAAAATCACTGAATAGATTTTATCAATAAACTCCCTTCTGAAAGTAGAAACAATCCTCTGCTGACAAGCACATGGATTCCACAGGATCAATGTATTTGTAATGTTGCCATCCAGTGAGTTGCAATAATACTATCTATAAGAATTACTCAGGAAAACCTGTCTAACTCTTTTCTTTCTGGTCCTTTTGCCAATGCTGATCCCTTCTCAGTTTCTTCACGTTCCAGGACAGAAAATAACAAGATAATGCCATATGGTACTCTTTTGAGTTTGAAAGTGATGTCTGTACATGATTCTCACTTACACACAATAGGAATGATATCCTCAGACATGTGGGCTTCATTTTCAACATGCAAATAATGACATATTGCATATCTCTAAACTCTTAAAATTTCTCAATAATACAAAGTATCCACCAGGATAAGTAATAGTAAAATTTTGCCTCCACTTCAATCTCTTTTGACCCATACAGAGACATCCTAGCTGTGGGTACATGTGTCCATAAATGTACTATTCTGCCAAATCATCAGGTTAGTTGCCATTTATCCAAAATATTGTCTCCTCCAGGTGCTTTCTTAGACAGTAGTCCATCACTGTCTCTATAGGAGGTTTTCTTTCTCCTTTACATCACTAACAATTTACAGCTACTACTAACTTCCATCATGATGTAAATTTTTTCATAACATCCCCAAATTACATTAATGATAATAGTTAATATTTATTAAGTCTTTACTAGTCTTTACCAGGCACACTTTATGTGTATTATTACATTGAACCCACCCAAAAAAAAAAACCCAGGTCGATTGTTCCCTTGATATATCAATTTTATCAGTAAGGAAATTGAGGTATAGAAAGTCAAGTAACTCTCTGAAAATCAGAGTTTATAATTGACTAAGCTGAGATTCAAAATCAGACCACTATATCCCAGAGCTCAGACTTGTAACAACAAAGTTATGTTATGTGATATTATTATAACTAGGACTATAACAAGTATAGTATTATAAAATGTAACATTTTTTCAGAAACCTAATTGATAAATTAGTACTATTGCTTTATTAAATACTTTGACATATCTTGTTATATATTCATAAGAATATGCATTTCTATCATTTGATGTTTTAGAAATTGAGGATAAACAAAATAAACTATATGCACATCAGTGAAGATTGATCTAGCATTGATCCAGGTGCCACTCTTGTGATTAAGGAGGTAGAGAACTCTTGATTAACAAAACTTGAATTCTCATAGGGGCATTTCCAGAAAAAAAAAAATGCTAGATAGACTTTTTAAAAATAATAGCTATCCACTACCCAATGCTACCTTCTGAGTAAATAAAATGTTACTCAAAATCATATAATCTCGCAATAAACAGATTCTGTACTCTCATGTGTTATTGAGTTATAAGTCACAGATTTTTCATGTTATTCATATTCTGCTATCTTGGAAAAGAGCAATATGGACTAGTGACTTGAGCAGCAAGTATTCCTCTTTACATAATTTATGTATGTATGAAAGGAGTACAAAATTCCTATGAGAAAAAAGAGTACAAAATATTTCATTTTTTATTTAGAAAATAATTTCACATGTGGACAGATACATTAAGTTAGCAAAATTTTAGAATGTGTCTCCAGATAAGACTGGCTTGCATGAACCCACCAGCATGATGATATGCTGTATAATAATAGATTCCCTTTTCCTCTGTACAAGTCAAAAATAGGAAGTAATGACAGTGATAAAGGTGTCCCTCCCCACCTGGGAACCAGTGTCATAATCATTGGGTCTCTTCAAATTTGAGCATTTCTGCTAGAAATGGTAGGTATATAAAAAGAGTTCATGGTGAGAACACATGCAAAAGAATTAAATTGAACCATTATTCCATAAAGAAAAATTAACTAAAAATTAATTAAAAACTTAAACCAAAAGGCTTCTGTATTGTAAAGGAAATAATCAAAATTTGAAAAGACAAAGTACAAAAGAGAAAAAAATACCTACAAACCATAATATCTTATTCTGGTATAATAACCATGTATCCAAATATATAAAAAACTCACACAATGCAGTACTGAAAAGAAAAATCAATAACTTGATTTTTAAAAGAGTTAAATAGCCTGATAATACTTTTTTCAAAGAAGACAAACATACAGATGCCTACCATGTACTTGAAAAAGTGGTCAACACGACTAATACAAAAGTGAAAATTAAGACCATAGTGAGGTATCTTTCAATACTGTTAGAATTGCTATTATCAAAAAGAAAGCACATAAAAAGTGTTAGCAAAGGTATGGGGAAAAAATGACACTGTTGGTGGGAATATAAATTGTCTAAAGAAATTAAAAACAGACTTACCATATGATCCAGCAATCCCACTATGGGGCATATATGCAAAGGAATTGAAATCAGTATTTCAGAGATATTTACACCCCATTTTCACTACAACATTAAGCTAGATATGGAAATAATTTATCTATAAGGGAAAATGGATTTTAAAAATGTGGTATACACTTACACATAATAGAATGGTATTGAGCCATAGAAGAAAAGGAAATAATGCTACTATGACAAAATGGACAAACCTAGAGAACATTATACCAAACAAAGAAAAACAAATATTGAGTGATATCTATTGTATATGGAAAATGACAAACCCCAAAATAGTGTGGCCTGGGGAGAGGGAATGAGAGAAATGGCAATACCTTGATCCTTTCCCAATACACTCTTTTCCATTGATGAGACAGGCTCCAGGGGAGAGGTATTAGCCTCTGGGAAGAGGGCAAAGCATTGATCCTTCACAAAACAAATCCTTCCTCAGATCCTCCATCTGGCCCAACAAAGACAAATTCCAGATACTAACCACTGACCCCAGACAAGCTCCCCCCACACACACATCTCACTAGTAAAACAGAGCCCAAATTCCTGAGTATCCAAACTGACACACTCATTAATCAAGTTACCTCTCAGCATAACCTATTAAGCACAGACTCCTTCTTTGGCCAGTGCCTCATTTTTCACTAGGAAAGTGGATCCATCAGAGGCATGACTCCGTTCCTGAATAAAGGCTTTTGCTGAAGTTTGTGCCTGGCCTGGCCCTTTTGTGCTAACAATATCCTTTATATGTACAATATAAAAATGTTGAACTCATACAAACAGGGTAGAATGGTAGTTGCCAAGGGCTGGAGGTTGGGATAAACAGAGTGTTAGTGAAAGAATACAAACTTTCAGTTATAATATGGACAAGTTCTGTGGATCTAAAAATATAAAGGTGGTAGTAGGTGTGTTAATTTGATTGTAATAATCATTTTATACACACACACACACACATATTAATTCATTACATTTTACACCTTGGATATATACAACATTATCAATAAATATTCTAAAATAAGAATTTTGAAATATTGGAAAATCAATACACTGAATATAAATATCAGGTTTATTAGGTGAATTAAACATCATACAGATATCACTACAATTTCTGCATGTTTAAATATACTTCTTCTTACTAGAAAATGAGTAAACTTAAGCTTAACATCTCAGTTGGTTTCTTCTTTTACCTTCCTAAGCATGCCCATGCCTGTACCCTGCATCTCTTTGTCTTTTTTTTAGAATTTTTTTTAAATTTTAATTTGTTATATATGAGAACAGAATGCATTACAATTCATATTACACATATATAGCACAATTTTTCATATCTCTGGTTGCCCACAAAGTAGAATCACATCCTTTGTGTCTTCTATACAAGTACTTAGGGTTATGATGACCATCACATTCATTGCCTTTCCTACCCTGTGCCCGCTCCATTCCTCTCCTTCCCCTTTCCCCTTTGCCCTATCTAGAGTTCATTTAATCCTCCCATTTCCCCCTCCCCAGAGCACATTATGAATCAGCATCCTTAAATCAGAGACATAGGCAGAGGCAATTAAATAAATCATAAAAACATTATTTTTCCAAAAAATACTATATTTTAAATATTTGTTAACTTATACTAATATTTCTAAGCTAATTTCAGTGGCACTATAACATACTCCTGCCATGTTGCTATTCTTACTATGATATCATATAAAATTAAATCTTTTTATTTTTTAATTTATTTTTTATTTCTATTTGACAGCGGAATGCATTACAATTCTTATCACACATATATAGCACAATTTTTCATATCTCTGGTTGTATACAAAGTATATTCACACCAATTCATGTCTTCCTACCTGTACTTTGGCTAATAATGATCATCACATTCTACCATCATTAATAACCCCATGTCCCCTCCCTTCTCCTCCAACCCGTCTGCCCTTTCTAGAGTTCATCTATCCCTCCCATGCTCTCGCTCCCTATCCCACTATGAGTCAGCCTCCTTTTTAATTCTGCTAAGAAAAATTTTTTAAACCTCAACATTCTATTCTGTGGGAATTATTAAAATTTGTTAAAGCAGGAAATATTGAGTATTTTTTAATAAATGCTTATTGAAAGGAACATCAAGGAATTGTATGAGTAAATGAACCTC